>NC_057800.1:437605898-437797453 GCF_018294505.1 Triticum aestivum
ATTGACATAACCTCGATTATTGTCAGTCCTGATTTGGCCAGCGTTTCTATCCTGCCCATCAGGTAAAAGACCTCTCTGTTATCTTCCTCCTAGGGGCTCCGAGGACGCCAGCTGCAATGTTTCTTCAAGGGGGCATTATTGAACTTAGGAAGGCCCATCTGAATAGGGTCCGGAAGGGGGACGTCCTCTATATAAAACCACTCTGAGGGCTAGTCTTCGGATGTCTTCTTCGGGGTACCGGACAGGTATCCGGTCCCGGCGATGCGCCATATTTCAGCTCCGCCCACTTGATATATTGACTCCTTTTGTGTATGGGGTATGAGGCAGAATAGCCTTTTCCATATCTCGAAATGAGCTTCGCAGCCCAGAAACAGCTCGCAAAATGCGACGTAGCCGGCGATGCGCAATATGGAGGCAGGAGTAAAGTTATGCAGCTGGAGGCCGTAGAACTCCAGGAGCCCGCGGAGGAACGGATGGATTGGAAATCCGAGTCCCCTCAATAAGTAAGGGACAAGGCATACCCGCTCCCCCATGGACGGGTTGGGGAAGCTCTCCGCTTGCTCCCCACCGTTATAAGTGGCTAGTCCGGCTCGGGCGGGGACCATATATGCAAGGGGAAGAAACCCCTGGGTCTGCAACTCTACTAATTGGCTGTGAGGGACAGAACACTTCTCCCAATTGACTGACTTAGTGCTACGGGAGCGAGAGGAGGAGCTGCGATGGCCGGCCATGATGGGATGGGCTTTTTCCGGGCACGCTCCGATGGATACTCACTATGGGAGGATGGTGTGATCTGGATCTGAGGATCCCCGTCTCTTTAAATAGGCGATTTACTCATAGGGTTAGGGTGGCAAATGTAAAAATGCCCCGACTTCTCACATTCGCTCGACACGTGGAAGATAGCCATTATTAAGGCGCAGAAGCCGAGGAGTGCAACATTTATGGGAAGCCGAACACTACTCAATAGGTATTCGGAATTTGGAGAAGAACCCGCCTTGCAATGTCGAAGATAATCCGCGCGCCGGACTCATCGTCATTGAAGCCTGGTTCGGGTGCTATTGAGGGAGTCCTGGATTAGGGGGTCCTCGGACAGCCGGACTATATACTTTGGCCAGACTGTTGGACTATGAAGATACAAGATTGAAGACTTCGTCCCGTGTCCGGGTGGGACTCTCCTTTGCGTGGAAGGCAAGCTTGGCAATTCAGATATGTAGATCTCCTCCCTTGTAACCGACTCTATGTAACCCTAGCCCCCTCCGGTGTCTATATAAACCAGAAGGTTTAGTCCGTAGGACAACAACAATCATAATCATAGGCTAGCTTCTAGGGTTTAGCCTCTACGATCTCGTGGTAGATCAACTCTTGTAATACTCATATCATCAAGATCAATCAAGCAGGACGTAGGGTATTACCTCCATCGAGAGGGCCCGAACCTGGGTAAACATTGTGTCCCCTGCCTCCTATTACCATCCGCCTTAGACGCACAGTTCGGGACCCCCTACCCGAGATCCGCCGGTTTTGACACCAACAACGGCCTAATGTGAGGTCTGGTCGCCAATGGCACGATGTGGAATGCGGGTGCCGGAGATGGAGGTGGAGGGGTGGATCGGCAATGATGGCCGAAGGACAACCCGGACTCGTGGTCGTGCCTGCCCTTGCGGCTGTCAATCCAATGCCATCCCATGGTGGCCGACGGCGAGGTGGAGGTAGCACTGGTACATCGAGGTGCTATACAAATGGTTTTTAACCCCTTTCCGCGAAGGCATTTTGACCGTCGCTAAGTGAGTGTATGCGATAGGGGGGTCCTTCCCACACGACCTAAAAACCGTCGGGCATAGGGAGCCATGATGCATACAGTTGTCCCTATCAAACTATTTCTGATATCTCGAATATTCCAAATGCTCCATCCTTGTTACTCATCTGTGCTCGTATTGCCATCACAGTCGGTCTTTTGTGGTGCTACGTTTACGGTGTGTGGCCCATCACAAAAAGTTCACGATTATAGAACGTGTATGATAAGCAGACAATCACACACATTCACTTTTCCGGAACCGTATGCGATAACTAATTAAGAAGATTAGCTAATCATCGTACGGGTGTCGGATAGGATTACGAAACGTCGAACCATCGTAACATCGTCGTACATGATAACTATCGCACACACTATTCTGTGGTGCAATGTTTACGATGCGTACCACACCAGAAGCAGTTTATGATTGCAAATCGTGTACGATAAGGCAACTATCACAAACCCTTAGTTTTCCCGCACCGTTTGTGATATTGTCTAACATCACACACGCTTTGCAAACGGTAACCGTGTGCATGATCGCACACGTTTCCTCTCTGTGAACCATGTCAGATTATGGTGTATATCACAAACGTTAGTTTTTTATCGACCATGTGCGCTGTAACGAACTGTAGAGCGTAATTTCATCGTAATTTAATTGCTGCTATTTAAAATTGTACCCAATTTGAATTTGATAGTATGTTATAGCTTTATTCATATCCATCAGGTTCAAACAACCAATGCATTATTCGATTCACAGGTACACATGTTCAAGAATTACATAAGCACCAAATAAAGAATGATGAACCACGGTTGTATACTTGTACTATTAAAGACGGTAAAGAAAGAGGCGAAATACATTCTGGTTGCCGAACAAGGTGAAGCGTAATGCCCACATTGTGCCCTCCTCCATGAAGAAGGCACGCACGACTCTGGTCCAACCCCTTGTGATGGCCGACCGCCCATCCTTCACTGTCTTCATGAACACATCTAGATAGTCATCGTGTTCTGGTAGAAATACTTTAACCTTTGCCTGCCCACCAATAATGTAGTTTGTGTTGGGGAACATAGTAATTTCAAAAATTTCCTACGCACACGCAAGATCATGGTGATGCATAGCAACGAGAGGGGAGAGTGTTGTCCACGTACCATCGTAGACCAAAAGCGGAAGCGTTAGCACAACGCGATTGATGTAGTCGTACGTCTTCACGATCCGACCGATCAAGTACCGAACGCACAACACCTCCGAGTTCAGCACATGTTCATCCCGATGATGTCCCTCTAACTCCGATCCAGCGGAGTGTTGAGGGAGAGTTTCGTCAGCACGATGGCGTGGTGACGATGTTGATGTTCTACCGACGCAAGGCTTCGCCTAAGCACTGCTACAGTACTATCGAGGTGGACTATGGTGGAGGGGGGCACCGCACACGGCTAAGAGACGATCAACTTGATCAACTTGTGTGTCTAGAGGTGCCCCTGCCCCTGTATATAAAGGAGCAAGGGGGGAGGCAGCCGGCCTAGGAGGAGGGCGCGCCAAGGGGGGAGTCCTACTCCCACCGGGTGTAGGACTCCTCCTTTCCTTGTTGGAGTAGGAGTGAAGGAAAGAGGAGGAGAGGGAGAAGGAAAAGGGGGCTGCACCCCTTGTCCAATTCGGACCAGAGGGGGGGGGGCGCAGGCCTCCTTCCTTTTGGCCTATCTCCTCTATTCCCGTATGGCCCAATAAGGCCCATATACTCCCCGGAGAATTCCCGTAACTCTCTGGTACTCCAAAAAATACCCGAATCACTCGGAACCTTTCCAAAGTCCGAACATAGTCGTACAATATATCGATCTTTACATCTCGACCATTTCGAGACTCCTCGTCATGTCCCCGATCTCATCCGGGACTCTGAACTCCTTTGGTACATCAAAACATATAAACTCATAATATAACTGTCATCGTAGCGTTTAGCGTGCGGACCCTACGGGTTAGAGAACTATGTAGACATGACCAGGACACGTCTCCGGTCAATTACCAAGAGCGGAACCTAGATGCTCATATTGGCTCCTACATATTCTACGAAGATCTTTATCAGTCAGACCGCATAACAACATACGTTGTTCCCTTTGTCATCGGTATGTTACTTGCCCGAGATTCGATCATCGGCATCTCAATACCTAGTTCAATCTCGTTACCGGCAAGTCTCTTTACTCGTTCTATAATACATCATCCCGCAACTAACTCATTAGTTGCAATACTTGCAAGGCTTAGGTGATGTGCATTACCGAGAGGGCCCAGAGATACCTCTCCGACAATCGGAGTGACAAATCCTAATCTCGAAATATGCCAACCCAACAAGTACCTTCGGAGACACCTGTAGAGCACCTTTATAATCACCCAGTTACGTTGTGACGTTTGGTACCACACAAAGTGTTCCTCCGGTAAATGGGAGTTGCATAATCTCATAGTCATAGGAACATGTATAAGTCATGAAGAAAGCAATAGCAACAAACTAAATGATCAAGTGCTATGCTAATGGAATGGGTCAAGTCAATCACATCATTCTCCTAATGATGTGATCCCGTTAATCAAATGACAACTCATGTCTATGGTTAGGAAACATAACCATCTTTGATCAATGAGCTAGTCAAGTAGAGGCATACTAGTGACACTCTGTTTGTCTATGTATTCACACATGTATTATGTTTCCGATTAATACAATTCTAGCATTAATAATAAACATTTATCATGATATAAGGAAATAAATAATAACTTTATTATTGCCTCTAGGGCATATTTCCTTCAGTCTCCCACTTGCACTAGAGTCAATAATCTAGTTCACATCGCCGTGTGATTTAACATTAATAGTTCACATCATGTGATTAACACCCATAGTTCACATCGTCATGTGACCAACACGCAAAGGGTTTACTAGAGTCAATAATCTAGTTCACATCGCTACGTGATTAATACCCAAAGAGTACTAAGGTGTGATCATGTTTTGCTTGTGAGGGAAGTTTAGTCAACGGGTCTGCCACATTCAGATTCGTACATATTTTGCAAATTTCTATGTCAACAATGCTCTGCACGGAGCTACTCTAGCTAATTGCTCCCACTTTCAATATGTATCCAGATTGAGATTTAGAGTCATCTGGATCAGTGTCAAAACTTGCATCGACGTAACCCTTTACGACGAACCTTTTGTCACCTCCATAATCGAGAAACATATCCTTATTCCAGTAAGGATAATTTTGACCAATGTCCAGTGATCTACTCCTAGATCACTATTGCACTCCCTTGCCAAACTCAGGGCAGGGTATACAATAGGTCTGGTACACAGCATGGCATACTTTATAAAAGCTATGGCTGAGACATAGGGAATGACTTTCATTCTCTCTCTATTTTCTACCGTGGTCGGGTTTTGAGTCTTACTCAACTTCACACCTTGTAACACAGGCAAGAACTCCTTCTTTGACTGTTCCATTTTGAACTACTTCAAAATCTTGTCAAGGTATGTACTCATTGAAAAACTTATCAAGCGTCTTTATCTATCTCTATAGATCTTGATGCTCAATATGTAAGCAGCTTCACCGAGGTCTTTCTTTGAAAAAAACTCCTTTCAAACATTCCTTTATGCTTTGGAGAATAATTCTACATCATCTCCGATCAACAATATGTCATACATATACTTATCAGAAATGCTATAGTGCTCCCACTCACTTTCTTGTAAATACAGGCTTCACTGCAAGTCTGTATAAAACTATATGCTTTGATCAACTTATCAAAGCGTATATTCCATCTCCGAGATGCTTGCACCAGTCCATAGATGGATCGCTGGAGCTTTCATATTTTGTTAGTACCTTTAGGATTGACAAAACCTTATGGTTGCATCATATACAACTCTTCTTTAATAAATCCATTAAGGAATGCAGTTTTGTTTATCCATTTGCCAGATTTCATAAAATGCGGCAATTGCTAACATGATTCGAACAGACTTTAAGCATAGATACGAGTGAGAAACTCTTATCGTAGTCAACGCCTTGAACTTGTCGAAAACCTTTTGCGACAATTCTAGCTTTGTAGATAGTAACACTACTATCATCGTCCGTCTTCCTCTTGAAGATCCATTTAATCTCAATGGCTCGCCGATCTTTGGGAAAGTCAATCAAAGTCCATACTTTGTTCTTATACATGGATCTCATCTCAGATTTCATGGACTCAAGCCATTTCGCGGAATCTGGGCTCATCATCACTTCCTCATAGTTCATAGGTTCGTCATGGTCAAGTAACATGACCTCCAGAATAGGATTACCGTGCCACTCTGGTGCGGATCTCACTCTAGTTTACCTACGAGGTTCGGTAGTAACTTGATCTGAAGTTACATGATCATCATCATTAGCTTCCTCACTAATTGGTGTAGTAGTCACAGGAACAGATTTCTGTGATGAACTACTTTCCAATAAGGGAGCAGGTACAGTTACCTCATCAAGTTCTACTTTCCTCCCACTCACTTCTTTCGAGAGAAACTCCTTCTCTAGAAAGGATCCATTCTCAGCAACGAATATCTTGCCTTTGGATCTGTGATAGAAGGTGTACCCAACAGTTTCTTTTGGGTATCCTATGAAGATTTACTTCTTCGATTTGGGTTTGAGCTTATCATGTTGAAATGTTTTCACATAAGCATTGCAGTCCCAAGCTTTAAGAAATGACAGCTTAGGTTTCTCGCCAAACCACAATTCATACGGTGTCATCTCCACGGATTTAGATGGTGCCCTATTTAACGTGAATGCAGTTGTCTCTAATGCATAACCCCAAAATGATAGTGGTAGATTGGTAAGAGACATCATAGATCGCACCATATTTAATAAAGTACGGTTATGACGGTCGGACAAACCATTACACTGTGGTGTTCCAGGTGGCGTGAGTAGTGAAACTATTTCACATTGTTTTAACTGAATGCCAAACTCTTAACTCAAATATTTTACCTCTGCGATCATATCGTAGAAACTTTTATTTTCTTGTCACGATGATTCTCCACTTCACTCTGAAATTCTTTGAACTTTTCAAATGTTTCAGACTTGTGTTTCATTAAGTAGATATACCCATATCTGCTCAAATCATCTGTGAAGGTCAGAAAATAATGATACTTGCTGTGAGCCTTAACACTCATCGGACCACATACATCAGTATGTATTATTTCCAATAAGTCAGTTGCTCGCTCCATTGTTCCGGAGAACGGAGTCTTAGTCATCTTGCCCATGAGGCATGGTTCGCAAGCATCAAGTGATTCATAATCAAGTGATTCCAAAAGTCCATCAGCATGGAGTTTCTTCATGCGCTTTACACCAATATGACCTAAACGGCAGTGCCACAAATAAGTTGCACTATCATTATTAACTTTGCATCTTTTGGTTTCAATATAATGAATATGTGTATCACTACGATCAAGATCCAACGAACCATTTTCATTGGGTGTGTAACCATATAAGGTTTTATTCATGTAAACAGAACAACAATTTATTCTCTTACTAAAATGAATAACCGTATTGCAATAAACATGATCAAATCATATTCATGCTCAACGCAAACACCAAATAACACTTATTTAGGTTCAACACTAATCCCGAAAGTATAGGGAGTGTGCGATGATGATCATATCAATCTTGGAACCACTTCCAACACACATAGTCACTTCACCCTTAACTAGTCTCTGTTCATTCTGCAACTCCCGTTTCGAGTTACTACTCTTAGCAACTGAACCAGTATCAAATACCGAGGGGTTGCTACGAACACTAGTAAAATACACATCAATAATATGTATATCAAATATACCTTTGTTCACTTTGCCATCCTTCTTATCCGCCAAATACTTGGGGCAGTTCCGCTTCCAGTGACCAGTCCCTTTGCAGTAGAAGCACTTAGTCTCAGGCTTAGGAACAGACTTGGGCTTCTTCACATGAGCAGCAACTTGCTTGCCGTTCTTCTTGAAGTTCCCCTTCTTCCCTTTGCCCTTTTCTTGAAACTAGTGGTCTTGTCTACCATCAACACTTGATATTTTTCTTGATTTCTACCTTCGTTGATTTCAGCATTACGAAGAGCTTGGGAATCATTTTCGTTATCCCTTGCATATCATAGTTCATCACGAAGTTCAACTAACTTGGTGATGGTGACTAGAGAATTCTATCAATCACTATCTTATCTGGAAGATTAATTCCCACTTGATTCAAGCGATTGTAGTACCCAGACAATCTGAGCACATGCTCACTGCTTGAGCTATTCTCCTCCATCTTTTTAGCTATAGAACTTGTTGGAGACTTCATATGTCTCAACTCGGGTATTTGCTTGAAATATTAACTTCAACTCCTGGAACATCTCATATGGTCTATGACATTCAGAATGTCTTTGAAGTCCCGATTCTAAGCCGTTAAGCATGGTGCACTAAACTATCAAGTAGTCATCATATTGAGCTAGCCAAACGTTCATAACGTCTGCATCTACTCCTGCAATAGGTCTATCACCTAGCGGTACATCAAAGACATAATTCTTTTGTGCAGCAATGAGGATAATCCTCAGATCACGGATCCAATCCGCATCATTGCTACTAACATTTTTCAACATAATTTTTCTCTAGGAACACAATAAACTGGGAGCAACATCGCGAGCTATTGATCTACAACATAGATATGTAATACTAGCAGGACTAAGTTCATGATAAATTAAAGTTCAATTAATCATATTACTTAAGAACTCCCACTTAGAAAGACATCCCTCTAATCCTCTAAGTGATCACGTGATCCAAATCAACTAAACCATGTCCGATCATCACGTGAGATGGAGTAGTTTCAATGGTGAACATCACTATGTTGATCATATCTACTATATGATTCACGCTCGACCTTTCGGTCTCCGTGTTCCGAGGCCATATCTGTTATATGCTAGGCTCGTCAAGTTTAACCTGAGTATTCCGCGTGTGCAACTGTTTTGCACCCATTGTATTTGAACATAGATCCTATCACACCCGATCATCACGTGGTGTCTCAGCACAAAGAACTTTGTGCATACTCAGGGAGAACACTTATACTTTGATAATTTAGTGAGGGATCATCTTATAATGCTACCATCAATCAAAGCAAGATAAGATGTATAAAAGATAAACATCACATGCAATTATAATATGTGACATGATATGGCCATCATCATCTTGTGCCTTTGATCTCCATCTCCAAAGCATCGTCATGATCTCCATCGTCACCGGCATGACACCATGATCTACATCATTTTGATCTATATCAATGTGTCGTCACATGGTTGTCGCGCCAACAATTGCTCTTGCAACTATTGCGATCGCATAGCGATAAAGTAAAGCAATTATTTGGCGCTTGCATCTTATGAAATAGAGAGACAACGATAAGGCTTTTGCCAGTTGCCGATAACTTCAACAAAACATGATCATCTCATACAACAACTTATATCTCATCACGTCTTGACCATATCACATCACAACATGCCCTGCAAAAACAAGTTAGACGTCCTCTACTTTGTTGTTGCAAGTTTTACGTGGCTGCTACAGGCTGAGCAAGAACCGTTCTAACCTACGCATCAAAACCACAACGATAGTTTGTCAAGTTAGTGTTGTTTTAACCTTCTCAAGAACCGGGCGTAGCCACACTCGGTTCAACTAAAGTTGGAGAAACTGACACCCGCTAGTCACCTGTGTGCATAGCACGGCGGTAAAACCAGTTTCGTGTAAGCGTACGCGTAATGTCGGTCCGGGCCGTTTCATCCAACAATACCGCCGAACCAAAGTGTGACTTGCTGGTAAGCAGTATGACTTATATCGCCCACAACTCACTTGTGTTCTACTCGTGCATATTACATCAATGCATAAAACCTGGCTCGAATGCCACTGTTGGGGAACGTAGTAATTTCAAAAACTTCCTACGCACACGCAAGATCATGGTGATGCATAGCAACGAGAGGGGAGAGTGTTGTCCACGTACCCTCATAGACCTAGAGAGGAAGCGTTAGCACAACACGGTTGATGTAGTCGTACGTCTTCACGATCCGACCGATCAAGTACCGAACGCACGGCACCTCCGAGTTCAGCACACGTTCAGCCCGATGACGTCCCTCTAACTCCGATCTAGCCGAGTGTTGAGGGAGAGTTTCGTCAGCATGACGGCGTGGTGACGATGTTGATGTTCTACCGATGCAGGGCTTCGCCTAAGCACTGCTACAGTACTATCGAGGTGTACTATGGTGGAGGGGGGCACCGCAACACGGCTAAGAGACGATCAACTTGATCAACTTGTGTGTCTAGAGGTGCCCCTGCCCCTGTATATAAAGGAGCAAGGGGGGAGGCGGCCGGCCTAGGAGGAGGGCACGCCAAGGGGGGAGTCCTACTCCCACCGGGAGTAGGACTCCTCCTTTCCTTGTTGGAGTAGGAGTGAAGGAAAGAGGAGGAGAGGGAGAAGGAAAAGGGGGCTGCACCCCTTGTCCAATTTGGACCAGAGGGGGGGGGGCACAGGCCTCCTTCCTTTTGGCCTATCTCCTCTATTCCCGTATGGCCCAATAAGGCCCATATACTTCTCGGCGAATTCCCGTAACTCTCCGGTACTCCGAAAAATACCTGAATCACTCGGAACCTTTCAGAAGTCCGAATATAGTCGTCCAATATATCGATCTTTACGTCTTGACCATTTCAAGACTCCTCGTCATGTCCCCGATCTCATCCGGGACTCGAAACTCCTTCGGTACATAAAAACATATAAACTCATAATATAACTGTCATCGTAGCGTTAAGCGTGCGGACCCTATGGGTTTGAGAACTATGTAGACATGACCGAGACACGTCTCCAGTCAATAACCAATAGCGGAACCTGGATGCTCATATTGGCTCCTACATATTCTACGAAGATCTTTATCGGTCAGACCGCATAACTACATACGTTGTTCCCTTTGTCATGGTATGTTACTTGCCCGAGATTCGATCGTCGGCATCTCAATACCTAGTTCAATCTCGTTACCGGCAAGTCTCTTTACTCGTTCCGTAATACATCATCCCGCAACTAACTCATTAATTGCAATGCTTGCAAGGCTTAGGTGATGTGCATTACCGAGAGGGCCCAGAGATACCTCTCCGACAATCGGAGTGACAAATCCTAATCTCAAAATACGCCAACCCAACAAGTACCTTCGGAGACACCTGTAGAGCACCTTTATAATCACCCAGTTACGTTGTGACATTTGGTAGCACACAAAGTGTTCCTCGGGTAAACGGGAGTTGCATAATCTCATAGTCATAGGAACATGTATAAGTCATGAAGAAAGCAATAGCAACAAACTAAATGATCAAGTGCTAAGCTAACGGAATGGGTCAAGTCAATCACATCATTCTATTAATGATGTGATCCCGTTAATCAAATGACAACTCATGTCTATGGTTAGGAAACATAACCATCTTTGAGCAACAAGCTAGTCAAGTAGAGGCATACTAGTGACACTCTGTTTGTCTATGTATTCACACATGTATTATGTTTCCGGTTAATACAATCTAGCATGAATAATAAACATTTATCATGATATAAGGAAATAAATAATAACTTTATTATTGCCTCTAGGGCATATTTCCTTCCGTTTGAGAGGTAATCTTGAGTAAACTGTTTTGGGAACCACTACAAAGGAAAAAGATTTAGACATTGTCATCTAACACAACTCATTATGGGAAGTAAAAAGAAGGCTGCAGAGTTCTTACTTACCATCGTGCAGTTCGCTGTTGTCTTAAATAAAGTGTAAACAAATAGTTTAATTGCCATGTTTTGACCCATTTTACTAACAATCTTTATCAGCTTCCTCACTTGATGCTAGTTCATCAATATCTCATTGCCCCATACGCAGAAAGGATCGAAGCTCGGACCTTTACCAATGACATATGTACCTAAAAGCACCAAGTTAATATTAGAATCTAATCAGCAATTGCACAATGATGTAGTACAACACTCCCTCCGTCCCATTATATAATATCTTATAACATCCAATATACTCACATATTGGATGAATTAACATCTTATATTATGGGCTGGAGGGAGTTTATTGCATTTTTACAAATTATGAGTTGATTAACTAATGTTGTTGTTGTTGCTCTTCTACGTAACAGTTTTCATTGTATTAGAACATTAAGGTAACACTTTTCCTTGTTGCTATGCAGCCTAGGATTGCATATTTAGACATTCAGTACAGTGCATGTTGCTACATAGACTCAGATATATTAGATATGGCCTAGGATTGCATATTTAGACATTCAGTACAGGATTGCATATTTATACATCATGAGAACATTAAGGTAACATTTTCCTTGTTGCTATGCAGCCTAGGATTGCATATTTAGACATTCAGTACAGTGCATGTTGCTATGTAGACTCAGATATATTAGATATGGCCCTAGTTAACCTACTAATAAATGGGTTACAGATATATTCAGTTAAAAGTCTGATTCACCGATTAGTCCCTTATCAGACCATAGCCTATATGGTACCAGCTACCGATATCCTAAACAGTGAGTATATATAAGCCATGGGATGAAACTAACCTCGATGGAAAACAACAGTCGTTCCCAAAATTGTCCCATGTAAGTACATCGAGAAGCATGTTAAGCACAACAGGCTAAACATCAACCAAATATATCAATGGCAGACAAAATAATCTCCAAACGATAGCTTTAGTGTGCAGGTTTAGGCACGCTAGTTAGGCAAAACTAGAAGTGGAAAGGTGTGTTAACTAAAACAAGCTTAACATTTAACAACAAGCAAATATAGTCATTCAAACTTTATTGTGTCGGTCTAAGTACACTGGTTATTGTTAAATAAAAATGGAAAGGCATGTTAACTACAACATGCTTACAACAACCAAATGTAGTAATTCATGGTGGTATTGTTGAAACTGGTATTGATGAAATTGAACTGCACAATTCATACATGCACATATAGAACATCATGTTGTGAATAACTGGAATAAACAAGGGATACTACGAACAACCAAAGATAGCATTTGAAACTGGACATATACTAACTACAAACAAACGAACAACCAAAAAACTTTAAAAGAGCCATATGCTAGCTATAACAGGCTTACCAACAAACAAATATATGCATTCCTATCAGTATGTTTAAAGCAGGTATTGATGAAAATGTACTGCATAGTAAATAGTTGCACATATAGAGCATGACATTGTGAACAACTGAGATAAACAATGCATACTCCAAACAACCAAATATAGCAATTAAAACTGGACATATTCTCACGACACTACAGAAGGGACTCGACAAAACAAATCATGGGTTCCCCATTGTGAAGAGGCATGACAAAACAAATCATGGGTTTCCTCACTTGTCACAGATGGGCTCGCTCCCGTGGGAAGAGCACAGACCCTGGGTGCGCTCCATGTTGTCGCAGATGGGCTTCTTCCCCTTGGAAGAGCACGGCTGCAGGGTGCCCTCCCTGATGTCGCAGATGGGCTCCTTCCCCTTGGAAGAGCCGGAGAGGATGCCCTCCTCGTGGTCGCCGTCGATGAGGTCTGACTTGGAAGCAGTGGATCTCAGGCCAGCATCACAGAACGTGTCCTTCAGAAATGACAAAAGGGGCTCAATAGCGATGTAGGATGGCAAATTCTTGATAGCGAGCTAGAGGAGATCAGCGGCGGGGCCATGGATGAGATCGAGGGCGATTGGACCCGAGGGGTTGGGGGTGGGCCACTTAAACTGTGACATAGCCCACGTCAGGCTGTCGCTGTCGACGACCTCGATGTCATAGCCGATGTCCGCGACATACTCACATACTCTAGTCCGCTGATTGAGAGCCTGCGGCCAGTAATGGTCATCAGCTTCCTCGGCGGCCACCTCGACGACGTCGGGCAAAGAGACCATGATACACCTCTTTTGGGCCAGTCGCTCCTCGAGCTCCAACGGGAAGCATAGCCGGTCTTAGGCTGCGACGCTCTAGAGTGGGGGATGGGGATGGGAATCTGTGGGAAAGGGGACATTTGGCAGGCATCATCTGGAGATCGGTGGGTAAGCTGCACGGGCAAACCGACAGATGTTGAGAATGGAGTCCTTGCGGTGGCGGTGGCGGCGACCTTGCTAGGGTTTCGAGTGAGGGAGGGGTTATGGTGGGTGTCGGTGTCAAAACCGGCGGATCTCGGGTAGGGGGTCCCGAACTGTGCGTCTAGGCGGATGGTAACAAGAGGTAGGGGACACGATGTTTACCCAGGTTCGGGCCCTCTTGATGGAGGTAATACCCTACGTCCTGCTTGATTGTTCTTGATGATATGAGTATTACAAGAGTTGATCTACCACGAGATCGAAGAGGCTAAACCCTAGAAGCTAGCCTATGGTATGATTGTTGTTGTTGTTTTTGTTGTTGGCCCTACGGACTAAACCCTCCGGTTTATATAGACACCGGAGGGGGCTAGGGTTACACAGAGTCGGTTACAAGGAAGGAGATATACATATCCGTGAAGGAAATATGCCCTAGAGGCAATAATAAAGTTATTATTTATTTCCTTATTTCATGATAAATGTTTATTATTCATGCTAGAATTGTATTAACCGGAAACATAATACATGTGTGAATACATAGACAAATAGAGTGTCACGAGTATGCCTCTACTTGACTAGCTCGTTGATCAAAGATGGTTATGTTTCCTAACCATAGACATGAGTTGTCATTTGATTAACGGGGTCACATCATTAGGAGAATGATGTGATTGACTTGACCCATTCCGTTAGCATAGCACTTGATCGTTTAGTTTGTTGCTATTGCATTCTTCATGACTTATACATGTTCCTATGACTATGAGATTATGCAACTCCTGTTTACCGGAGGAACACTTTGTGTGCCACCAAACTTCACAACGTAACCGGATGATTATAAAGGTGCTCTACAGGTGTCTCCAAAGGTACTTGTTGGGTTGGCGTATTTCGAGATTAGGATTTGTCACTTCGATTGTCGGAGAGCTATCTCTGGGCCCACTCGGTAATGCACATCACTATAAGCCTTGCAAGCATTGCAACTAATGAGTTAGTTGCGGGATGATGTATTACGGAACGAGTAAAGAGACTCGCCGGTAACGAGATTGAACTAGGTATTGAGATACCGACGATCGAATCTCGGGCAAGTAACATACCGATGACAAAGGGAACAACGTATGTTGTTATGCGGTCTGACCGATAAAGATCTTCGTAGAATATGTAGGAACCAATATGGGCATCCAGGTCCCGCTATTGGTTATTGACAAGAGTGGTGTCTCGGTCATGTCTACATAGTTCTCAAACCCGTAGGGTCCGCACGCTTAACGTTCGTTGATGATATAGTACTATGAGTTATGTATGTTGGTGACCGAATGTTGTTTGGAGTTTTGGATGAGATCACAGATATGACGAGGAACTCCGAAATGGTCCGGAAGTAAAGATTGATATGTGGATAGTAGTGTTTGATCTCCGGAAGGGTTCCGGAATTCACCGGAAGGGGTTCCGGATGTTTCCCGAAATGTTTGGGCACGAGAGCACTTTATCTGGGCCAAAGGGGAAAGCCCACGAGGCTTTTGGAAAGTGCAAAAGGAAGTTTTGCGGAGACCAGAGGCTAGACGCCAGGAACCCTAGCGTCTAGGGGGTAGACGCCGGGAACCCTGGCGTCTAGCCCTGGAGTCCGAGAAGGACTCTTGCCTTTTGGGTGAAACCGACTTTGAGGAGGCTTTTACTCCAAGTTTCGACCCCAGGGCTCAACATATAAATAGAGGGGTAGGGCTAGCACCAAAGACACATCAAGAAACACCAAGCCGTGTGCCAGCAACCCCGTCTCCTCTAGTTTATCCTCCGTCATAGTTTTCGTAGTGCTTAGGCGAAGCCCTGCGAAGATTGTTCTTCACCAACACCGTCACCACGCCGTCGTGCTGCCGGAACTCATCTACTACTTCGCCCCTCTTGCTGGATCGAGAAGGCGAGGACGTCACCGAGCCGAACGTGTGCAGAACTTGGAGGTGCCGTGATTTCGGTACTTGGATCGGTCGGATCATGAAGACGTACGACTACATCAACCGCGTTGATACAATGCTTCCATGAACGGTCTACGAGGGTACGTAGACAACACTCTCCCCTCTTGTTGCTATGCATCACCATGATCCTGTGTGTGTAGGACATTTTTGAAATTACTACGTTCCCCAACAGTGGCATCCGAGCCTAGGTTTTATGCGTTGATGTTATATGCACGAGTAGAACACAAGTGAGTTGTGGGCGATATGAGTCATACTGCTTACCAGCATGTTATACTTTGGTTCGGCGGTATTGTTGGATGAAGCGGCCCGGACCGAGATTACACGTACGCTTACGCGAGACTGGTTCTACCGACGTGCTTTGCACACAGGTGGCTGGCGGGTGTCAGTTTCTCCAACTTTAGTTGAACCAAGTTTGGCTACGCCCGGTCCTTGCGAAGGTTAAAACAACATCAACTTGACAAACTATCGTTGTGGTTTTGATGCGTAGGTAAGAACGGTTCTTGCTAAGCCCAGTAGAAGCCACGTAAAACTTGCAACAACAAAGTAGAGGACGTCTAACTTGTTTTTGCAGGGCATGTTGTGATATGATATGGTCAAGACATGATGCTAAATTTTATTGTATGAGATGATCATGTTTTGTAACCGAGTTATCGGCAACTGGCAGGAGCCATATGGTTGTCGCTTTATTGTATGCAATGCAATTGCGCTATAATGCTTTACTTTATCACTAAGCGGTAGTGATAGTCGTGGAAGCATAAGATTGGCGAGACGGCAACGATGCTACGATGGTGATCAAGGTGTCGCGCCGGTGACGATGGTGATCATGACGGTGCTTTGGAGATGGAGATCACAAGCACAAGATGATGATGGCCATATCATATCACTTATATTGATTGCATGTGATGTTTATCTTTTATGCATCTTATCTTGCTTTGATTGACGGTAGCATTATAAGATGATCTCTCACTAAATTTCAAGATAAAAGTTTTCTCCCTGAGTATGCACCGTTGCCAAAGTTCGTCGTGCCCAGACACCACGTGATGATCGGGTGTGATAAGCTCTACGTCCATCTACAACGGGTGCAAGCCAGTTTTGCACATGCAGAATACTCAGGTTAAACTTGACGAGCCTATCATATGCAGATATGGCCTCAAAACACTGAGACCGAAAGGTCGAGCGTGAATCATATAGTAGATATGATCAACATATTGATGTTCACCATTGAAAGCTACTCCATTTCACGTGATGATCGGTTATGGTTTAGTTGATTTGGATCATGTGATCACTTAGAAGATTAGAGGGATGTCTTTCTAAGTGGGAGTTCTTAAGTAATATGATTAATTGAACTTAAATTTATCATTAACTTAGTCCTGGTAGTATTAGCATATCTATGTTGTAGATCAATAGCTTGCGTTTAGCTCCCCTATTTTATTTTTGATATGTTCCTAGAGAAAACTAAGTTGAAAGATATTAGTAGCAATGATGTGGATTGGATCCGTGATCTGAGGTTTATCCTCATTGCTGCACAGAAGAATTATGTCCTTGCACCGCTAGGTGACAAACCTATTGCAGGAGCAGATGCAGATGTTATGAACGTTTGGCTAGCTCAATATGATGACTACTTGATAGTTTAGTGCACCATGCTTAAACGGCTTAGAATCGGGACTTCAAAGACGTTTTGGACGTCATGGACCATATGAGATGTTCCAGGAGTTGAAGTTAATATTTCAAGCAAATACCCGAGTTGAGAGATATGAAGTCTCCAACAAGTTCTATAGCTAAAAGATGGAGGAGAATAGCCCAAGCAGTGAGCATGTGCTCAGATTGTGTGGGTACTACAATCGCTTGAATCAAGTGGGAGTTAATCTTCCAGATAAAAATAGTGATTGACGGAATTCTCTAGTCACCATCACCAAGTTAGTAGAACTTAGTGATGAACTATAATATGCAAGGGATGACGAAAACAATTCCCAAGCTCTTCGCAATGCAAAAATCGGTGAAGGTAGAAATCAAGAAAAACATCAAGTGTTGATGATTGACAAGACCACTAGTTTCAAGAGAAAGGGCAAAGGGAAGAAGGGGAACTTCAAGAAGAACGGCAAACAAGTTGCTGCTCAAGTGAAGAAACCCAAATCTGAACCTAAGCCTGAGACTTAGTGCTTCTACTGCAAAGTGACTGGTCACTAGAAGTGGAACTACCCCAAGTATTTGGTGGATAAGAAGGATGGCAAAGTGAACAAAGCTATATTTGAAATACATGTTATTGATATGTACTTTACTAGTGTTTATAGCAACCCCTCGGTATTTGATACTGGTTCAGTTGCTAAGAGTAGTAACTCGAAACGGGAGATGCAGAATGAACAGAGACTAGTTAAGGGTGAAGTGACGATGTGTGTTGGAAGTGGTTCCAAGATTGATATGATCATCATCGCACACTCCCTATACTTTTGGGATTAGTGTTGAACTTAAATAAGTGTTATTTGGTGTTTGCGTTGAGCATGAATATGATTTGATCATGTTTATTGCAATACGATTATTCATTTAAGTAAGAGAATAAATTGTTGTTCTGTTTACATGAATAAAACCTTATATGGTTACACACCCAATGAAAATGGTTCGTTGGATCTCGATCGTAGTGATACACATATTCATAATATTGAAACCAAAAGATGCAAAGTTAATAATGATGGTGCAATTTATTTGTGGCACTGCCGTTTAGGTCATATTGGTGTAAAGCGCATGAAGAAAATCCATGCTGATGGGCTTTTGGAATCACTTGATTATGAATCAGTTGATGCTTGCGAACCATGCCTCATGGGCAAGATGACTAAGACTCCATTCTCCGGAACAATCGAGCGAGCAACTGACTTATTGGAAATAATACATACTGATGTATGCGGTCCGACGAGTGTTAAGGCTCACGGCAAGTATCGTTATTTTCTGACCTTCACAGATGATTTGAGCGGATATGGGTATATCTAATTAATGAAACACAAGTCTGAAACATTTGAGAAGTTCAAAGAATTTCATAGTGAAGTGGAGAATCATCGTAACAAGAAAATAAAAGTTTCTACGATATGACCGCAGAGGTAAAATATTTGAGTTAAGAGTTTGGACTTCAGTTAAAACAATGTGAAATAGTTTCACTACTCACGCCACCTGGAACACCACAGTGTAATGGTGTGTCCGAACGTCATAACCATACTTTATTAGATATGGTGCGATCTATGATGTCTCTTACCGATCTACCACTATCGTTTTGGGGTTATGCATTAGAGACAGCTGCATTCACGTTAAATAGGGACCATCTAAATCCGTTGAGACGACACCCTGTGAACTATGGTTTGGCAAGAAACCTAAGATGTCGTTTCTTAAAGTTTGAGGTTGCAATGCTTATGTGAAAAAGTTTCAATCTGATAAGCTCTAACCCAAATCAGAGAAGTGCGTCTTCATAGGATACCCAAAAGAAAATGTTGGGTACACCTTCTATCACAGATCCGAAGGCAATATATTCGTTGCTTTGAATGGATCCTTTCTAGAAAAGGAGTTTCTCTCGAAAGAAGTGAGTGGGAGGAAAGTAGAACTTGATGAGGTAACTGTACCTGCTCCCTTAGTGGAAAGTAGTTCATCACAAAAATCTGTTCCTGTGACTACTACACTGATTAGTGAGGAAGCTAATGATGATGATCATGTAACTTCAGATCAAGTTACTACCGAACCTCGTAGGTAAACCAGAGTGAGATCCGCACCAGAGTGGTACGATAATCCTATTCTGGAGGTCATGTTACTTGACCATGACGAGCCTACGAACTATGAGGAAGCGATGATGAGCCCAGATTCCGCGAAATGGCTTGAGGCCATGAAATCTGAGATGAGATCCATGTATGAGAACAAAGTATGGACTTTGATTGACTTGCTCATTGATCGGCGAGCCATTGGGATTAAATGGATCTTCAAGAGGAAGACGGACGCTGATAGTAGTGTTACTATCTACAAAGATAGAATTGTCGCAAAAGGTTTTCGACAAGTTCAAGGTGTTGACTATGATGAGGGTTTCTCACTCGTATCTATGCTTAAGTCTGTCTGAATCATGTTAGCAATTGCCGCATTTTATGAAATATGGCAAATGGATAACAAAACTGCATTCCTTAATGGAGTTATTAAAGAAGAGTTGTATATGATGCAACCAGAAGGTTTTGTCGATCCTAAAGGTGTTAACAAATTGTGCAAGCTCCAGCGATCCATCTATGGACTGGTGCAAGCATCTCGGAGTTGGAATATATGCTTTGATGAGTTGATCAAAGCATATAGTTTTATACAGACTTGCGGTGAAGCCTGTATATACAAGAAAGTGAATGGGAGCACTACAACATTTCTGATAAGTATATGTGAATGACATATTGTTGATCGGAAATGATGTAGAATTATTCTGCAAAGCATAAAGGAGTGTTTGAAAGGAGTGTTTCAAAGAAAGACCTCGGTGAAGCTGCTTACATATTAAGCATCAAGATCTATAGAGATAGATCAAAACGCTTGATAGGTTTTTTTCATGAGTACATACCTTGACAAGATTTTGAAGTAGCTCAAAATGGAACAGTCAAAGAAAGAGTTTTTGCCTGTGTTGCAAGGTGTGAAATTGAGTAAGACTCAAAGCCCGACCACGGTAGAAGATAGAAATAGAATGAAAGTCATTCCCTATGCCTCAGCCATAGGTTCTATAAAGTATGCCATGCTGTGTACCAGATCTATTGTATACCCTACACTGTTTTTGGCAAGGAGTACAATAGTGATCTAGGAGTAGATCACTGGACAACGATCAAAATTATCCTTAGTGGGATAAGGATATGTTTCTCGATTATGGAGGTGACAAAAGGTTCATCGTAAAGAGTTACGTCGGTACAAGTTTTGACACTGATCCAGATGACTCTAAGTCTCAATCTGGATACATATTGAAAGTGGGAGCAATTAGCTAGAGTAGCTCCGTGCAGAGCATTGTTGACATAGAAATTTGCAAAATACGTACGGATCTGAATGTGGCAGACCCGTTGACTAAACTTCCCTCACAAGCAAAACATGATCACACCTTCGTACTCTTTGGGTGTTAATCACATAGCGATGTGAACTAGATTATTGACTCTAGTAAACCCTTTGGGTGTTAGTCACATGACGATGTGAACTATGGGTGTTAATCACATGGTGATGTGAACTATTGATGTTAAATCACATGGCGATGTGATCTAGATTATTGACTCTAGTGCAAGTGGGAGACTGAAGGAAATATGCCCTAGGGGCAATAATAAAGTTATTATTTATTTCCTTATTTCATGATAAATGTTTATTATTCATGCTATATTTGTATTAACCGGAAACATAATACATGTGTGAATACATAGACAAATAGAGTGTCACGAGTATGCCTCTACTTGACTAGCTCGTTGATCAAAGATGGTTATGTTTCCTAAGCATAGACATGAGTTGTCATTTGATTAACGGGGTCACATCATTAGGAGAATGATGTGATTGACTTGACCCATTCCGTTAGCATAGCACTTGATCGTTTAGTTTGTTGCTATTGCATTCTTCATGACTTATACATGTTCCTATGACTATGAGATTATGCAACTCCTGTTTACCGGAGGAACACTTTGTGTGCCACCAAACGTCACAACGTAACCGGGTGATTATAAAGGTGCTCTACAGGTGTCTCCAAAGGTACTTGTTGGGTTCGCGTATTTCGAGATTAGGATTTGTCACTCAAATTGTCGGAGAGGTATCTTTGGGCCCACTCGGTAATGCACATCACTATAAGCCTTGCAAGCATTGCAACTAATGAGTTAGTTGCGGGACGATGTATTACGGAACGAGTAAAGATACTTGCCGGTAATGAGATTGAACTAGGTATTGAGATACCAATGATCGAATCTCGGGCAAGTAACATACCGATGACAAAGGGAACAACGTATGTTGTTATGCGTTCTGACCGATAAAGATCTTCGTAGAATATGTAGGAACCAATATGGGCATCCAGGTCCCGCTATTGGTTATTGACAAGAGAGGTGTCTCGATCATGTCTACATAGTTCTTGAACCCGTAGGGTCCGCACGCTTAACGTTCGTTGACGATATAGTACTATGAGTTATGTATGTTGGTGACCGAATGTTGTTCGGAGTTTTGGATGAGATCACAGATATGACGAGGAACTCCGGAATGGTCCGGAAGTAAAGATTGATATGTGGATAGTAGTGTTTGATCTCCGGAAGGGTTCCGGAATTCACCAGAAGGGGTTCCGGATGTTTCCCGAAATGTTTGGGCACGAGAACACTTTATCTGGGACAAAGGGGAAAGCCCACGAGGCTTTTGGAAAGTGCAAAAGGAAGTTTTGCGGAGACCAGAGGCTAGACGCCAGGAACCCTGGCATCTAGGGGGTAGACGCCGGGAACCCTGGCGTCTAGCCCTGGAGTCCGAGAAGGACTCTTGCCTTTCGGGTGAAACCGACTTTGAGGAGGCTTTTACTCCAAGTTTCGACCCCATGGCTCAACATATAAATAGAGGGGTAGGGCTAGCACCAAAGACACATCAAGAAACACCAAGCCGTGTGCCGGCAACCCCGTCTCCTCTAGTTTATCATCCGTCATAGTTTTCGTAGTGCTTAGGCGAAGCCCTGCGAAGATTGTTCTTCACCAACACCGTCACCACACCGTCGTGCTGCCGGAACTCATCTACTACTTCGCCCCTCTTGCTGGATCGAGAAGGCGAGGACGTCACCGAGCCGAACGTGTGCAGAACTCGGAGGTGCCGTGCTTTCGGTACTTGGATCGGTCGGATCATGAAGACGTATGACTACATCAACCGTGTTGATACAACGCTTCTGGGAACGGTCTACGAGGGTACGTAGACAACGCTCTCCCCTCTCCTTGCTATGCATCACTGTCGGTGTCAAAACCGGCGGATCTCGGGTAGGGGGTCCCAAACTGTGCGTCTAGGCCGGATGGTAACAGGAGGCAGGGAACACGATGTTTTACCCAGGTTCGGACCCTCTTGATGGAGGTAAAACCCTACGTCCTGCTTGATTAATATTGATGATATGGGTAGTAAAAGAGTAGATCTACCACGAGATCAAGGAGGCTAAACCCTGGAAGCTAGCCTATGGTATGATTGTTGTATATGGAGTTGATCGCCTACGGACTAGAACCCTCCGGTTTATATAGACACCGGATAGGGTTAGGGTTACACATAGTCGGTTACAATGGTAGGAGATCTTGAATATCCGCATCGCCAAGCTTGCCTTCCACGCCAAGGAAAGTCCCATCCGGACATGGGACGAAGTCTTCAATCTTGTATCTTCATAGTCCAGGAGTGCGGCTGGAGGTATAGTCCGGCTACCCGAACACCCCCTAATCCAGGACTCCCTCAGTAGCCCCTGAACCAGGCTTCAATGACGACGAGTCCGGCGTGCAAATTGTCTTCGGCAGTGCAAGGCGGGTTCCTCCTCCAAGTCCTTCATAGAAGATTGTAAACACCAAGAGTAATGTTCGGCTCTGCAAAATAAGCTTCCACATATCGCCATAGAGAGAATAATATTAACACAAATCAAAACTGCTGACGTATTCCGCAGTGTGTCATCACACTACGGCCAAGTCCTTTACTCGAATCGTTTTTACTTTTCCACCTCAGCATGTTTTGCGAGGCGATTTCCTTGGCACGTCTTGTCAAAGCAGAGATCGTGTACCCCCTTTACGGTATTCTCATCAATACGGACGTGGGTAACCCAACCGTGCCATTTATCACGGCGCTTGGGAGGCAAGCGAGTTTTACTAGGCTGGTGGGGACGCACAACTGCATCCGCCCATATAAGGGGATAAGGATCCACCTTTTTACCTACGCCTTCTTCCTCCTTTGCCTATCCATCTCCTGCGCACTCGAGCTCCAGCGCCCAAGCCCGCACTTCCCACCTCAACCTTCTCCTGCAATGTCCGGAGCGGGAGGCAAGTGGATGGTCTCCTCCGCTATGGAGGGCCAAGTCAAGAAGCTAAGGAAGGCCGGATACCTGTCCAAGGACATCGCGCACCGGCTTCCCGAAAAGGGGCAGCTTCTCCCCACCCCAAGGCCCCATGAGAGGGTAGTATTTCTCCCCCACTTCCTCCGCGGACTGGGTTTTCCACTCCACCCATTTGTCCGGGGGCTCATGTTCTATTACGGCCTGGATTTCCACGATCTGGCCCCGAACTTCATCCTCAACATCTCGGCGTTTATCGTCGTGTGCGTGGCTTTCCTCCGCGTCCGCCCTCATTTCGGCCTCTGGCTCAAGACCTTCAACGTCAAGCCCAAGGTGGTGCACGGCAGCCAGGTGGAGTGCGGAGGCGCCATGGCGGGCAAGATGGCCAACGTCCTATGGTTCGAGGGCTCTTTTGTGGAGACCCTAAAGGGGTGGCAATCCGGGTGGTTTTACATCACCGAGCCACGCGATCCGAAATGGACCGCAGCCCCCGAGTTCCGATCCAGACCCCCCACGCGGCTTATGTCCTGGAAAGAGACGGACCTGTCGTGGGGTGACGAAAAAGAGGTGACCGGATTGCAAACATGCATCCAGTCCCTGGTGAACAAGCCAATCCGGCTTGTTAATGTAATCCAGGTTATGCTCGTCCGCCGGATCCTCCCGTGCCAACAACGGGATTTTAATCTATGGGAGTTCGACCCGGCGCAGCACCAAACCCTTAGCAGGCTCTTCGACACGACGTACGAAGATGCCTGGAAGGTGCTATTTAAGGGCGTCGAGGCTCCCGCATCCGCTTCCGAGGACCGCAGATACAACTCACAGCGTCACGCTAGCGAGGTAAGCTATCTTCACCTTTTACAGGATGTTAAGCTTTCTTCATAGTTTGACTCTATGCGGGATCTAAACTCCCTTACCTTTGACAGGCTTGGCGGGCGATATCCGGACCGATTAACTGTCCGGCTCCGTTGCCCGAAGACCCAGCCCCAGCTCTACTAGTGAAGCTACTAGTTCCGGCGCCTTATGTGGTGCCGGAGAAGAAGGCCAAGAAGAAGAAGACTACGGGGGCTCGAAAGAGTGCCCGCAATGTGGTGGTGTCGGACTCGTCATCCGACGAGCCCGAGACGCCCTCTTCCCGTGAAAACGAGGAGGAGGAAGAAGAAAACTCTCCCCCCCAGCGGAGGGAGGAGAGAAGAGGAAGGCTGCCCCAACGGGAGAGGCCGAGGGGTCTAGGAAAAGGAAGACCCCTCCGCCGGACTACTCCCTCGACACCGAAGAGGGCGGAGAGGAGTGGCCAAACAAGGCCAAGCGTCCGGCGAAATCGTAAGTTCGGATATTAGAGTAACTCATGATGTTCCTTTGTTGCACAGCTTTCCCTAATGTCGAACGTAATTATGCAGCCCACCCCGGGCCGAATTCAACAAATCGTCGGGCGGCTCCCTGGACTCATCGGACGTGAACTCAGTTCCGCCCGCTGTCTCCCCCCGCACTGCAAACGACGCCGTAGTGGCATCGCGACAAGCTCCGGGGCAGGAGGAGGTGGTCCCGGAGGAGCCGCAAGGCAACCTCCCGGACTCCAGGAGTGAAGGGGATAAGGCCCCCCAGGGCTCCAAGTCCGGCTTTGTGCCGGACACCGCGCCGGAATCTTCCACAGTTCCGGACCACGGTAGGCGAACTCCTTCCAAGAGGAGCAAGCCTTCTGAGCCGGCGGCCTCCGTCCAACCCCGGGTGCCGGACAATCTGTTGGAGGTGCTTGACGGCGCCTCCATTGACGAGGGGCACCGTACTATTATGAGTACGGTGATCCAGAAGGTTCAGTCCGCCAAGAGCGGACTGACTGAAGCTTGCGCTAGCCTTCTAACAGGCTTCGAGGTAAGTAAAAATATGTAAAAATATTACCGCATAGACAGTAGCCCCTGATGCTCTGTTTGGCGTTCGGAAAGAAAAGCCGAATAGAGGATCTATTAAATATCGCAGGAGTCTAACAAAAAGAGTCAATATGCATATGCAGGCTTCGCTGCTATCCACCGCCGCCTGACTACAGAGGTGGGTGTCCTGAAGCAGGACCTCGAGCGGACCGAGCGAGAGCTCGGCCTTGCCAAGCGGCGGCTCGAGGAGAGAGAAGGTAAGAAATACCTTACAGAAAAAGTGCCTATAAAAAGGCGTGATTACAAAAAAAAATAACAGGATTGTACAGCTTATTGTAGGGGCCACGACTGAGGTGGCGACCCTTAAGCAGGCGCTGTCTGAGGCCGAAAAGAAAACGGCCGTGGAGCGCACCGAGCGAGACAGACTTGGGGCTCAGGTCGGCAAGCTGCAGCAAGAGCTTCAGGCTCTCATGAAAAAACATGAGAGTTTGGAGCTTGAGTCAAAGGCACAAGCATCCGAGCTCGCGACGGCCCTTGAGACTGCCAAGTCTGCCAAGGCCAAAGCCCAAAAGGCTCTCCAAGAGCTGGAGGATATGAGGAAGATAGCAGTGGGTAAGGCATTCTTCATGCAAAGCAGAAATATAAAAGTAAACTACTTGTTACTTACCCAAATCCGGAGCTCTCTAGGGGCATTCGCAGATCTTCCCCGCAGCGTATCCGATGCCGCTGCATTCTACCGAGCTGAAGAGGGCAGCTCGACGGAGAAGGTGTTCTGGTCTCAGTATTCTGAGGCCGGACACCCTGTGCCTTTGAGCGACCAGCTGAAACAGCTGGTCGAGCTCCACAAGGCGGCCGAACAGGCCATGCAGGGCTTCATAGTTCGACTGTGGCCCGGAGAGGCCCTGCCTGGGAGCTATTTCGGGCTGGTGTGGCGGCTGGTGGAGGCCTGTCCGAGGCTCGAGGTCATCAAGCGCTCTGTCTGCATCGAAGGTGCCCGTCGGGCCCTTGCCCGTGCAAAGGTGCACTGGGGTAAGCTGGACGGTGAGAAGCTTGTGAAGGACGGGCCGCCGCCGGGGAAGGAGCATCGCAAGCCCGAGAACTACTACAAGGATGTTCTTGCAGGTGCCCGCCTTGTGGCGGATGAATGTACCAAGGATGTGATTTTTGAATGAACTCGCTCGTGTTTATCCTGTGCACTGAAAACTTGTTCATATGCGCTAAGCAATGCTTATTGAATTTAAAATATTACTTTCTATGCGGCCGTTTATCAAAAATTTGAGAGATGGCCAGTCGTCCGCTTCTGCCCCCATGCCACTAGTGCTGGGGTGTTCGGGATAAACCTGAGCGCTCTTTTTCCCATAGTTGGGTCCTTCGAGGGAGGCGCTCAGCACAACGAACCAGGCAATCGGACTATAATGCTTGAACACTCTCACTTAGCCATAGAACTCTATAATTTTAAATTTCGGCGAAGCCCCTAGTTCGGAAGACCGAGTTCGGGGCACTATCCACGCCTTGGCCGGACGAAGCGGCATAAGTCTTTAGGGACTCGAAAAACCTCTCGAACAGCGACCAGTCTCTCGCCTCATCATGACAGTCAGTTTTAGCTTTCTCCACTGAGGTGCTTAACCTAGCTGAACCGGGGCACAATCGCAGTGGTTCTCCTAGTGCTACCTTAGCCGATAGAGCGGAACGTAAGGCACCAAAACATAGGAGCCGGGCAAACCCAACTATTGACCCAAATCATGATTCGGAGCCGATGCATATAGTGCTATAAGTTCGGGGTGCCGCACTTGTGAAAGTGTACAGACTTCTCACGCCATAATGAGGGGTACTGAAGCCCCTGGCGTGTTTGCCGTACCATGGTGTACGGGTGCAATCATGTCATTTAATAAACATATATGTGAAAAGAGGATAATGCAAAAAATAGACAAAAAGCTAAGCATTGTTTATAGAGAGGCTATTTATCAAAGCCGAACAATACAAATAGTGCGGTAAGCAAAAGATATTGGACTATTCAGTATGTCCTGACCAGGGGCAGGCCACGGAATTGTATTTGAAACAGGTATACCACTCGTAATAGAGACCACCTGGGAGTTCCATAATGCAGCATGGCTTGTCTGCCTCCCTGGATCTTGCATCGTTTGTGCGGCAGTCGAATTGCCGAACAGGTCGTCCGAAGTATAGAGTCCTGAAAGTAAGAAAAAATAAAAAAAAGAATCCGGCAGCCCCTAGTACGTTTTAAGCCATATTTTGGGCGTGCCGTTATTGTGCCCCTTCCCCTGTGCCCATGGTATTTCAAGGGCGTAGTTATGTACGCGAGGTACTGGTTTCGCTATGTCGCGAAAGCTGGGGTTGGGGCCGCATTGCTACGCTTGCTCAGAGTGTGCCAGGCGGTCCTGCTGTGGGTTACTCCGGGCGCGCTTGGCAGTGTCTGGCTTTTTAATGGCCGGACTAGAGAATTGCCTGAGAAGGCTACTTTGTACCTCCGCTGCGAGAGCCGCCGTATGCTCCTCCGTACAGAGGGAGCGTTCGGTGTTTCCGTTGACCGTAATTACTCCTCGAGGGCCTGACATCTTGAGCTTGAGATACGCGTAGTGCGGCACCGCATTGAACTTTGCGAATGCGGTTTGTCCGAGCAGGGCGTGATAGCCATTGCGAAACGGGACTATATCGAAGATTAACTCTTCGCTTCGGAAATTGTCTGGGGATCCGAAGACCACGTCAAGTGTTACTGAGCCTGTACAGTTGGCTTCTACACCTGGTATAACGCCTTTAAAGGTCGTTCTTGTGGGCTTAATCCTTGAGGGATCTATGCCCATTTTCCGCACTGTATTCTGATAAAGCATGTTCAGGCTACTGCCGCCGTCCATGAGGACTCTTGTGAGATGAAATCCGTCGATGATTGGGTCGAGAACCAATGCGGCGAAGCCGCCATGACGGATGCTAGTGGGATGGTCCCTTTGATCAAAAGTGATCGGGCAAGAGGACCATGGGTTGAACTTTGGGGCGACTGGCTCCATCGCGTATACGTCCCGTAGCGCACGCTTCTGCTCCCGCTTGGGAATGTGGGTTGCGTATATCATGTTCACCGTCCGCACTTGTGGGGGAAAGCCGTTCTGTCCATTATTGTTCGGCGGCTTGGGCTCCTCATCGTTGCTGTGCAGCCCCTTGTCTCTGTTTTCGGCCCTTAACTTGCGTGCCTGCTTGAACACCCAACAATCCCTGTTAGTGTGATTGGCTGGCCTTTCGGGGGTGCCATGTATCTGGCACAAGCGATCGAGTATTCGGTCCAAACTGGACGGGCCCTGAGTATTTTTTTTTGAATGGCTTTTTCCGCTGACCGGATTTGTAGCCTTTGAATCCGGCACTGACTGCCGTGTCTTCATTGCTGTCGCTGTTAACGCGGCGTTTTTGCTTATTCCGACGTGTCCTGCCACTTTTGTCCTTGGTATCCGAATTACCAGGGTTCTTTGATAAGTTGTTACTACGAGCTAGCCAGCTGTCTTCTCCCGCGCAAAAGCGGGTCATGAGTGTCGTGAGGGCTGCCATGGATTTTGGCTTTTCCTATCCTAGATGCCGGGCAAGCCACTCGTCGCGGATGTTATGCTTGAAGGCTGCTAGGGCCTCTGCATCCGGACAGTCGACTATCTGGTTTTTCTTTGTTAGGAACCGTGTCCAGAATTGTCTGGCCGATTCCTCTGGCTGCTGAATTATGTGGCTTAAGTCGTCGGCATCCGGCTGTCGCACGTAAGTGCCCTAGAAGTTGTCGAGGAATGCTGCTTCCAGGTCCTTCCAAGAACCGATTGAGTCTGCTGGCGAGCTGTTAAGGCAATGCCGGGCCGGTCCTTTAAGTTTGAGCGGGAGGTATTTGATGGCGTGTAGATCATCTCCGCGTGCCATGTGGATGTGAAGGAGATAATCCTCGATCCATACCGCCAGATCTGTTGTGCCATCGTATGATTCGATGTTTACGGGTTTGAAATCCTCTGGGATTTTATGATCCATTACTTCATTCGTGAAGCATAGCGGGTGTGCGGCGCCTCTGTACTGGGCTATATCACGACGCAGCTCAGAAGAGCTATGTATGTTGTGTTCGGCCCGGCCGGATTTGTTGTATCCGGAGTGAAGATCATTGTCACATGACGTAGGGCGCCTGCGCAATCCGTAGATCGATCTTGTTTGTCTTGCCTTATCCTCCAGTATGTCTCGCAGGTCGGGCGCATTTTCCCGTGCCTTAGTTGAGCGGCATCGGGGCATGGCTTGAATGGAGGGCCGAGAGGCCTCTCTATCGCGGCCGCGAGGTGGCCGGTCTGCCATGTCATGCGCTGGTGATGTAGGTGCTTCCTCCTCTGATCGGGGTAGCGGCCTGCACTTCGGGTAACTCTTGGAGGGGCGTTCAAGTTTATACTCTTCGGCCGCAAGGACTTCAGTCCATCTGTCAGCTAGTAAATCTTGGGCAGCTCTAAGCTGTTGCTGCTTTTTCTTGAGGCTGCTTGCCGTGGCTAAAAGCCTGCGTTTAAAATGCTCTTGTTTGGCGGGGTCTGATGGTATGACGAATTCGTCATCATCAAGGCTTGCCTCGTCTTCAGAGGGAGGCGTATAGTTATCATCCTCGACCTCTCGGTCTACCGCTCTCTCATGAGGGCTGGCTTCTCCATCTTCCTGTGCCGAATCTTGCTGAGGTGGGTGTTCTCCAGTGCTATCCGGGGTAGTATTATCTCCTGTGCCGGAATCACCGTTTTTGCTTTGGCGGGATTTAGAGCGGCGCCGCTGACGCCGGCACTTTGACTGTTTCTTGGGGGCGTCATCCCCCACTGTTCCATCGCCATCTCCATCTTTTGGAGTATCCACCATATATATGTCATATGACGAGGTGGCCTTCCAGCGCCCTACAGGTGCTGGTTCCTGTTCGTCTCCTACATCGTCGTCCATGACGTCGATGTCTTCGGAGCTGAAGTCAAGCATGTCGGTTAGATTGTCGACAGTGGCTACAAAGTGGGTGGTGGGTGGGCTTTGAATTTCCTCATCATCCGTATCCCACCCTCGCTGACCGTAGTCCGGCTAGGGTTCTCCTGATAAAGAGAGAGACTTAAGAGAATTCAGGATGTCGCCAAAAGGCGAATGCTGAAAGATGTCTGCGGGGGTGAACTCCATTATCGGCGCCCAATCGGATTCGATTGGCAGGGGCGCGGGGGGTTCGGAGTCCGGGGAGGAGTCCGGATCCTCGGAGTCACGGGTCGTGCAGAGTGAGGGGCTAGCGTTCGGCTCGATCGCTTTTGGGATCGCAGCCCCCAAGGTGACGTCCAACTGCTCATCCTCGATTGGCGCAATAGGCTCCGAGTTAGGGGTCGGAACCGATGCGTGTGCGGCCTCCAGGACACTGTCCGGGGGCAGAGCTAGATCATGCCTCTCGAGATAGTTCGGCGCACTTGGCCGTGGCTCGAGTCCGTCGAAGATCAAGTCTCCGCGGATGTCAGCCGTGTAGTTTAAGCTTCCAAACCTGACTTGATGGCCAGGGGCGTAGCTTTCGATCTGCTCGAGGTGGCCGAGTGAATTGGCCCGTAGAGCAAAGCCGCTGAAGACGAAGATCTGTACGGGGAGCAAGGTCTCACCCTGGACCGCATCATTGTTGATGATCAAAGGAGCCATCGGGCCTAAAGGCGACGACACAGAGGAACTCTCAATGAAAGCACCAATGTCGGTGTCAAAACCGGCGGATCTCGGGTAGGGGTCCCGAACTGTGCGTCTAGGCCGGATGGTAACAGGAGGCAGGGAACACGATGTTTTACCCAGGTTCGGGCCCTCTTGATGGAGGTAAAACCCTACGTCTTGCTTGATTAATATTGATGATATGGGTAGTAAAAGAGTAGATCTACCATGAGATCAAGGAGGCTAAACCCTAGAAGCTAGCCTATGGTATGATTGTTGTATATGGAGTTGATCGCCTACGGACTACAACCCTCCGGTTTATATAGACACCGGATAGGGTTAGGGTTACACAGAGTCGGTTACAATGGTAGGAGATCTTGAATATCCACATCGCCAAGCTTGCCTTCCACGCCAAGGAAAGTCCCATCCGGACACGGGTCGAAGTCTTCAATCTTGTATCTTCATAGTCCAGGAGTCCGGCTAAAGGTATAGTCTGGCTACCCGAACACGCCCTAATCCAGGACTCCCTCAATCACCATGATCCTGCGTGTGCGTAGGAAATTTTTGAAATTACTACGTTCCCCAACAATCCGTACTGCCAAGCTTGCCTTCCACGCCAAGGAGAGTCCCATCCGGACATAGGACGAAGTCTTCAATCTTGTATCTTCATAGTCCAATAGTCCGGCCAAAGGATATAATCTGGCTGTTCGAATAACCGCTAATCCAGGACTCCCTTAGTAGCCCCTGAACCAGGCTTCAATGACGATGAGTCCGGTGTGCAGATTGTCTTCGGCATTGCAAGGCGGGTTCCTCCTCCGAATACTTCATAGAAGATTTTGAACATGAGGATCGTGTTCGGCTCTGCAAAACAAGTTCCACATACAACCGTAGAGAGAATAATATTTTCACAAATCTAATCTGCCGACGCATTTCGTAGTGTGACATCACACCATAGCCAGGTCACCATTCTAATCATTTTTCACAACCAACCTCAGCGTGTTTCGCGAGGCGGTTTCCTTGGCACGTCTTGTCGAAGCAGAGATCGTGTCCCCTTATTACGAGATTCCCATCAATACGGACGTGGGTAACCCAACCGCGCCATCAATTACGACGCTTGGGGGATAAGCGAGTTTTACCAGGCTGGTTGGGGCGCATAGTTTCGTCCGCCCTTATAAAGGGATAAGGGTTCACCTTTTTCTACCCACGCCTTCTTCCTCCTTGCTCATCCATTCTCGCGCACTCGAGCTCCAGCGCCCAAGTCCACATCCTTCTCCTCAACCCTCTCCAAACATGTCCAGAGCGGGAGGCAAGTGGATGGTCTCCTCCGTCACGGTGGGAGACATCAAAAAGCTATGCGGGGCCGAATACTTAGCCGCGGATATCACGCACCGGCTGCTAGCTGCGGGGTAGATCGTCCCTACCCCGGAACCTTACGAAAGGGTGGTTTTGCTCACCCACTTCATCCGTGGACTGGGGTTTCCCCTCCATCCATTCGTCCGCGGCCTTATGTTCTATTATGGGCTGGACTTCCATGATCTGTCCCCGAATTTCATCCTCAACATCTTGGCGTTCATCGTCGTGTGCGAGGCTTTCCTCCGCACCCGGCCCCACTTCGGCCTGTGGCTGAAGACCTTCAATGTCAAACCGAAGGTAGTAGGCGGCCAACAAGCGGAATGCGGCGGAGCCATGGTGGGAAAAATGCCCAACGTTACATGGCTCGAGGGCTCCTACGTGGAGACCATAAAGGGGTGGCAATCGGGGTGGTTCTACATCACCGAGGCGCGCGACACCAACTGGGTGGCGGGCCCCAAGTTTCGATCCTGAATCCCCACGCGGCTCACTTCCTAGAAGGAGAAGGGCATGTCCTGGGGCTCATCGGTGGAGCTGGACGGACTCCAAAAGTGTATCCGGAACATGATATGCAAGAAACTCAAGCTTGTCAACATAGTCTAGGTCATGCTCTTCCACCGGATCCCCCCGTGTCAACGACGGGCTTTCAACTTATGGGAGTTCGACCCGGCCCAGCACCAGACTCTACGCGAGCTCTTCGACACGACGCATAAGGACGTTTGGAAGGTGCTGTTCAAGGGCGCCGAGGTCCCCCCTCCCCTTACCGAGGACCGCGGGCTAAGCGCGATGCGCCCTGCGAATCCGGTAAGTTCTGTACACCTCGTAGGGTATTTATTTTCCACAGTTTAACCACGTGCAGGGTCTGAGCTCCCATGCCTTTGACAGGACTGGGTGGAGACATCGGAGCAGATTGACTGTCCGGCCCCTCTGCCCGAAGACCCTGCAGATGCTCTCCTGACGGAGATGCGGACTCCAGCTCCTTATGAGATGCCGGAGAAGAAGATCAAGAAGAAGGCCATGGGAACCCAAAAGAGTTCCCGGTGCCAGGTGGTATCGGACTCATCGTCCGATAACTCCGAGATGCACTCCTCCCGTGAAAACGAGGAGGAGGAAGATGACGGTTCTCCCCCTCCAGCTGGGGGAGACAGGAAAAGGAAGGCCGCCCCAACCGGGGAGGCCCGAGGGTCCAAGAAGGGAAGGACTCTCCTTCCGGACTGTTCCACCACTGCCACCGACAACAAAGACGAGTGGCTACTTAGGGCCAAGCCCCTGGCGAAGTCGTAAGTATTCGGATACCAGAGTAACTCATAGCATACTTTTATTGCACTGCTTCTCCTAATGTCGAATATGATCATGCAGTCCGCCCAGAGCCCGCGTCGACGCATCCTCGTCGGACGGTTCCTTGGACTCATCGGATATGAATAGCGAGTCACTTCCAACCGCCTCCTCTCCTCGCCCTACAGACAATGTCGAGGTATTGTCTCAAGGGGTACCGAACTGAGGGGAGGTAGTCGTGGAGGCGCCTCAAGGCGACCTTCCGGACTTCAGGCGCAAAGGGAGCAAGACTCCCAAGGGCTCCAAGTTCGGCCCTCAGCCTAACACCGCGTCGGAACCTCCAGTGGTTTCGGACTCCGGCAGGCGGCCCCCTGCCAAGAGGGGCAAGCCACCCGTGTCAGTGACCTCTGTCTATCCAGAGGCACTGGACAACCTGCTGGGAGTGCTTCGCGGCGCTTCCATCGACGAAGAGAGTGCGGTGATCAAGAAGGTTCAGTCTGCCAAGAGCGGACTAACTGAAGCCTGTGCCAGCCTTCTAACAGGCTTTGAGGTAAGTATTTAAGATATAGGAAAATATTACCGCATAGACAGTAGTCCCTGATGCTCTGTTTGGTGTTCACAAAGAAAGGCCAAATAGAGGATCAAATAATATCTGCAGGAGTCTAATACAAGTATGTCTATATGCGTATGCAGGCTTCGCTGCTGACCTTTGCCGCACCGACTGCGGAGGTCACCGCACTGAAGCAGAACCTCGAGCAGTCCGAGAAAGAACTCGGCCTTACCAAGAGGCAGCTCGAGGAGAACAAAGGTAAGTAATACCTTATATATATATAAGATGTGGTTGCAAAATGATAGGATCATCATGGATGTGCCAGGGGCCACGACCGAAGTGGTGACCCTGAAGCGAGCGCTATCCGAGGCCGAAAAAAAGCGGCCGAGGAGCGCACCGAGCGGGAGAAACAAGAGGCACAGGTGGGCGAGGTGCAGCAAGAGCTTCAGGCTCTCGTGAAGAAGCACGAGACTTTGGAGCTTGACTCAAAGACGCGAGAGTCCGAGCTTGCCGCGGCCCTCGAGAGCACAAAGCATGCCAAGGCTGAAGCCCAAAAGGCCCTCTAGGAAATTGAGGTCATGAGGAAGATAGCGGCGGGTAAGGCATTCATTATGCAAAGCAAGCATGTGAAAGTAAATTACTTGTTACTTACCCGAGTCCGGAGCTCTCCAGGAGCATTCGCAGATTTGCCCCGCAGCGTGTCGGATGCCGCAAAGTACTACCAGGCCGAGGAGGGAAGTTCGATGGAGAAGTTGTTCTGGTCTCAGTATACTAGGACTGAACACCCGATGCCTGTGAGCGACCAGCTAAAGCAACTGGTCGAGCTGCACAAGGCGACCAAACAAGCCATGAGGGGCCTTATAGTCCGGATGTGGCCTGGCGACTCGCTTACCAACAACTACTTTGTCCTGGTGAGGCGGCTTATGGATGCCTGCCCATGGATGGAAGTCATAAAGCGGTCCGTCTGCATCGAAGGTGCACGCCGGGTTTTTGCCCGTGCGAAGGTGCACTGGGCCAAGATGGACACCGAGAAGCTGGTGAAGGAGGGGCTGCCGCAGGGCAAGGAACATCGCCACCCTGAAATGTATTATGAGGGTGTCCTGAAGGGTGCCCGTCTTGTGGCGGACGAGTGTGAGAAGGATGTAATTTTTGAATGAACTTGCTCATGTGATCCTGTATTATGAAAACTTGTTCATATGCGCTATGCAATGCTTGTTTGATTTAAAATATTACCTTCTGTGCGATTGTTTATCAAATCTAAGAGATGGCCAGTCGTCGGCTTCTGCCCCCATGCCACGAGTGCTGGGGTGTTCGGGATAAATCTGAGCACTCTTTTTCCCATTGTTGGGTCCTTCTAGGGAGGTGCTCAGCACAACGAACAAGGCAATCGGACTATAATTCTTTATCACTCTCACTTAGCCATAGAAGTCTACAATTTTAAATTTTGGCGAAGCCCCTATTATTCGGAAGGCCGAATTCAGGGGCGCTATACACGCCTAAGACGGACAAAGCCGACTCCTCGCCCTAAGCGGCATAAGTCTTTAGGGACTCGAGACCTCTCGAATAGCGACCAGCGCTCGCCTTATCATGAGAGTCAGTTTTAGCTTTCTCTACTGAGGTGCTTGCCCAGATGAACCGGGGCACAATCGCAGTAGTTGTCCCAGTGCTACCTTAGCCGATATAGCGGAACGTAAGGTACCAAAACATGGGAGTCGGACAAACCCAACTATTGACCCAAGACATGATTCGGAGCCGATGCATATAATGCTATAAGTTCAGGGTGCCGCACTGTCGAAAGTGTTCGGACTTCTCACGCCGTATTATGGGGTACGCTTAAGCCCCTGGCGTATTGGCCGTACCAGAGTGTACGGGTGCTGAATGTCATGAATGAACATATATATATAAAAGAATAAAGAATGCTATAATAGACTAGTGCTATGCATTGTTTATTCAAAAAGGCGCGTCGAAGCATAATGATACAAGTAGTGCGATAAGCAAAAAGTAGGACTATTTGACATGTCCCCTCCGAGGGCAAGCTGCGGAATGGTATTTAAAGTAGGTATTTTACTCGTTATCAGAGACCACCTAGGGGTTCCATGGTGCGACGTAGCTTTCTGCCTCCTTGGTTGTTGTATCGTGTGTCCACCAATTGTACTGCTGGACGGGGTTTCCAGAGAGTAAAGTCCTGAAAGAGAGAAAAAATAACAAAGCGGGAAGCCCCTAGTGCGGTTGAGCCGCGTTTTGGGGCGTGCCGTAGTCGTGCCCCCCACCTATGCCCATGGTATTTTCAATGCGTAATTATGTACGTGTGGCATGGATTTCGCCGTCTGGCTGGGGCTGGGGTGGGGGCCACATTGCTATGCGAGCTCGGAATGTGCCAGGCGGTCTTGTTGTAGATTACTTCGGGTGCGCTTGACGGTGTCCGGGTGTTTAATGACCGAACTGGTGGATTGCTTGAAGAGGCTGCTTTGTGCTTCTACTGCGAGGGCCGCAGTGTGCTCCTCCGTGTGGAGAGAGCGCTCTGTGTTTCCATTGACTGTGATGACCCCCCGAGGTCCTGGCATCTTGAGCTTGAGGTATGCATAATGCGGTACCGCATTGAATCTCGCAAATGCAGTTCGCCCGAGCAGTGCATGATAGCCACTGCGGAACGAGACTATATCGAAGATTAACTCCTCGCTTCAGAAGTTATACGGGGATCTGAAGACCACTTCCAGTGTGACTAAGCCTGTGCAATGGGCCTCTACACTTGGCATGACGCCTTTGAAGGTCGTTTTTGTGGGTTTGATCCTTGAGGGGTCTATACCCATTTTGCGCACTGTGTCCTGATAAAGCAGGTTCAGGCTGCTGCCGCTGTCCATAAGGACTCGAGTGAGGTGAAATCCGTCGATGATTGGGTCTAGGACCAGTGCGGCGAATCCTCCATGACAGTTACTAGTGGGGTGGTCCCTGCGATCGAAGGTGATCGGACAGGAGGACCATGGGTTGAACTTTGGGGCGACTGGCTCCAACGCATATACGTCCCTTAGCGCACGCTTCCGCTCCCTCTTGGGGATGTGGGTTGCCTATATCATGTTCACCGTCCGCACTTGTGGGGGAAACCTCTTCTGTCCTCCGGTGTTCGGCAGCCGGGGCTCCTCCTCGTCATCGCTATGTAACCCCTTATCTTTGTTTTCGGCATTTATCTTGCCAGCCTTCTTGAACACCCAACATTCCCTGTTGGTGTGGTTGTCTGGCTTGTCGGGGGTGCTGTGTATTTGACACGAGCGATCGAGTATACGGTCCAAACTGGACGGGCCCGGAGTGCTTCTTTTGAATGGCTTTTTTCGCTGACCAGGTTTAGAGCCTCTGGCATTGACTGCCGTATCCTCGGTATTGTCGTTGTTGATGCGATGCTTGTGTTTGTTGCGACGTGACCTGCCATTGCTATCCTTGGTATCTGAAGTACCATGGTTCTTTGATATGTTATTGCTTCGAGCCAGCCAGCTGTCCTCTCCCGTGCAAAAGCGGGTCATGAGTGTCGTCAGGGCTGCCATAGATTTCGACTTTTCCTAGCCAAGGTGCCGGGCGAGCCACTCGTCGCGGATGTTGTGCTTAAAAGCTGCTAGGGCCTCTGCATCCAGACAGTCGACGATTTGATTTTTCTTTGTCAGGAACTGTGTCCAGAATTGCCCGGCCGATTCCTCTGGCTGCTGAATTATGTGGCTCAAGTCATCGGCATCTGGTGGTCGCACATAAGTGCCCTGGAAGTTGTCGAGGAATGCGGCTTTCAGATCTTCCCAATAGCCAATGGATTCTGCTGGCAGGATGTTGAGCCAATGCCGAGCTGGTCCTTTGAGTTTGAGTGGGAGGTATTTGATGGCGTGTAGATCGTCACCGCGGGCCATGTGGATGTGCAGGAGGAAGTCCTCGATCCATACCGCAGGATCTGTTGTGCCGTTGTATGATTCGATATTTACAGGTTTGAAACCCTCTGGGATTTGGTGATCCATTACTTCATCTGTGAAGCATAGGGGGTGTGCGGCGCCTCTATACTGGGCTATGTCGCGACGCAGCTCAAATGAGTCTTGTCCGCTGTGTTTGGCCCGACCGGATTTACTTTTACTGTATCCGGCGTGACGGTTATCGTCTCGCATAGTGGCGCACCCTCGTGATCCGTAGATCGATCTTGCGTGTTTTTCTTTGTCCTCCAATACGTCTCGCAGGTCTAGCGTGTTTCCCCGTGCCTTGACATTTTTATTTGAGTGGCGTCGGGGTGTGAGCTGGGCTTTTGGCTGAAATGCCTCTCTGTCCCGGCCACGAGGTGGCCGATCAGCCACGTCATACGCTGGAGATGTAGGTTTTAATGCTTCCTCCTCCAGTCGGGGTAGAAACCTGCGCTTTGGGTAACTCTTTGAGGGGCGTTCGAGTTCATATTCCTCGGCCGCAAGGACTTCAGTCCATCTGTCAGCTAGCAAATCTTGATCAGCTTGAAGCTGCTGTTGCTTTTTCTTAAGGCTATTTGCCATGGCTATAAGCCGGCGCTTGAAGCGCTCTTGCTCGACGGGATCCTCAGGCACGACAAATTCGTCATTATCGAGGCTTGCCTCGTCTTCGGAGGGAGGCATGTAATTATCATCCTCCGCCTCTCCATCTGCCGCTCTCTCGGGAGGGCTGGCTTCTCCATCCTCCTGCTCTAAATCTTGTTGGAGGGGATTGTCGTCGTCTTTGGCACTGTCCGGAGTGCTATTATCTCCTGTGCCGGTATGACCGCTTTTGCCTTGGCGAGACTTAGAGCGGCGCCGCTGACGTCGGCGCTTGGGTTGCTTCTTGGAGGGGTCATCCTCCGCTGTTCAATCGCCATTGCCTTCTTTGGGAGTGTCCACCATATATATATAGATATATCATATGATGAGGTGGCTGTCCAGTGCCCTGTGGGCAGTGGTTCTTGTTCGTCTCCTGCATCGTCGTCCATACCATCGATGTCTTCGGAGTCGAGGTCGAGCATGTCGGTCAAATTGTCGACAGTGGCTACTAAGTGGGTGGTGGGTGGGCGGCGAATTTCTTCATCATCTGCATCCCAATCCTGCCGGGCATAGTTCGTCCAGGATTCTCCTGACAAGGAGAGAGACCTTAATGAGTTCAGTATGTCGCTGAAGGGCGAGTGCTGAAAGATATCCGTGGAGGTGAACTCCATGATCGGCGCCCAGTCGGATTCGATAGGCACGGGCGCAGGCGGTTCAGAGTCCGTGCCCGGGAAAGAATCCAGCAGTTTGGCATCACGGCTCTCGCGAAGGGTAAGGTCGATACTCGGCTCGATCGCCGCTGAGAATGCGGCCTCCGTGGCGGGGTCTATCCACCCGTCCATGGATGGCGCAATTGGCTTCGAATTGAGGGTCAGAGCAGTTGCCGGTGCGGTCTCCTGAACAATGTCCGATGGTAGAGCTAAATCATGCTCATCGTGACCGTGCGGCGCACTCGGCAGGGGCTTGAATCCGTCAAAGATCAAGTCTCCGCGGATGTCGGTGATACGTCTCCAACGTATCTATAATTTTTGATTGCTCCATGCTATATTATCTACTGTTTTAGGAAATATTGGGCTTTATTATCCACTTTTATATTATTTTTGGGACTAACCTATTAACCGGAGGCCCAGCCCAGATTTGTTGTTTTATGTCTATTTCAGTGTTTCGAAGAAAAGGAATATCAGACGGAGTCGAAACGGAACGAAATCAACTTGAGAAGTTATTTTTGGAAGGAAACACACCTAATGGACTTGGACCCCATGTCAGAAGATACGGGAGCTGCCCACGAGGGTGGGGGGCGGGCCCACCCCCTAGGGCGCGCTCCCTGCCTCATGGGGCCCCCGTGGCTCCCCTGACGTGCTTCTTCTGCCTATATAACTCCATATACGCTAAAACTTCCAGAACACACAATAGATTGGGAGTTCCGCCGCCAGAAGCCTCCGTAGCCACCGAAAACCAATCTAGACCCATTCCGGCACCCTGCCGGAGGGGGCAATCCCTCTCCGGTGGCCATCTTCATCATCCCGGTGCTCTCCATGACGAGGAGGGAGTAGTTCTCCCTCGGGGCTGAGGGTATGTACCCGTAGCTATGTGTTTGATGTCTCTCTCTCTCTCGTGATCTTGAGATGATACGATCTTGATGTATCGCGAGCTTTGCTATTATAGTTGGATCTTATGTTTCTCCTCCCCCTCTTCTCTCTTGTAATGAATTGAGTTTCCCCTTTGAAGTAATCTTATCGGATTGAGTCTTTAAAGATTTGAGAACACTTGATGTATGTCTTGCCGTGGATATCTGTGGTGACAATGGGATACTGCGTGCCACTTGATGTATGTTAAGGTGACCAACTTGCGGGTTCATGAACCTATGCATAGGGGTTGGCACACGTTTTTGTCGTGATTCTCCGGTAGATCTTTGGGGCACTCTTTGTGGTCCTCTGTGTTGGTTGAATAGATGAATCTGAGATTGTGTGACGCATATCGTATAATCATACCCACGGATACTTGAGGTGACATTGGAGTATCTAGGTGACATTAGGGTTTTGGTTGATTTGTGTCTTAAGGTGTTATTCTAGTACGAACTCTAGGGCTGTTTGTGACACTTATAGGAATAGCCCAACGGATTGATTGGAAAGAATAACTTTGAGGTGGTTTCGTACCCTACCATAATCTCTTCGTTCGTTCTCCACTATTAGTGACTTTGGAGTGACTCTTTGTTGCATGTTGAGGGATAGTTTTATGATCCAATTATGTTAGTATTGTTGAGGGAACTTACACTAGCGAAAGTATGAACCCCAGGCCTTGTTTCAACGCATTGCAATACCGTTTACGCTCACTTTTATCATTCGTTACCTTGCTGTTTTTATAATTTCAGATTACAAATACCTTCATCTACTATCCATATACCACTTGTTTCACCATCTCTTCGCCGAACTAGTGCACCTATACAATTTACCATTGTATTGGGTGTGTTGGGGACACAAGAGACTCTTTGTTATTTGGTTGCAGGGTTGCTTGAGAGAGACCATCTTCATCCTACGCCTCCTACGGATTGATAAACCTTAGGTCATCCACTTGAGGGAAATTTGCTACCGTCCTACAAACCTCTGCACTTGGAGGCCCAACAACGTCTACAAGAAGAAGGTTGTGTAGTAGACATCAAGCTCTTTTCTGGCGCCGTTGCCGGGGAGGTGAGTGCTTGAAGGTATATCTTTAGATCTTGCAATCGAGTCTTTTAGTTTCTTGTTTTATCACTAGTTTAGTTTATAAAAGAAAACTACAAAAAATGGAATTGAGTTTGTCTCATACGCTTCATCTTTTTAACATCTTTCGTAAGTATGATGGAAAGGATAATTGTGCTCAAGTGCTAGACGAAGAAATCTATAAAATGTTTGGCACTAAATATTTGAATGATGAGCATGATTGCAATGCTGTTAGTACAAATTATTTGAATATCCATAATACTAATGATGATTGCACTAGTTATGATGAAAATGCCTCCTATAAACATGTCAATTTTTGTGGAGTAGACTGGGTTTGCAAGTACACACCAAATAGGGAAGATAGATATTTCAAGAGGCATAAGTACTTAGAAACCAAATTGTTGCAAGAAGAGCTAGATGAATGTGCTGAAAGATTCAATATTTTTCGTGCTCCTTGTGAACTTTGCAATGAACATGGTCATTTAAAGCTCCAATGCTATTTGTTTCATGACCAAGTCGTGTCCAAATATTGTGATAATTTGATTACCCTTGAGCATCATAAAGAGCTTAGCCTTCGTTTGGGTTATGAAGAAATGAAATGCATAACTGAGGATATTCCAAAATTTGCCCTTGATAAAGTTCTTCGTTTTGATCTAGAGAAGATTTATATGTATTGTGCGGTGAATTGCATTGAAAATCCTTATATTGCCAATTACATAAAGAAAAGAAAACAAATAGAAGATGAAGAGAATGCTAACGAAAGGGAAGAGACTTCCCAATATTCTCCTATTATTTATTATGATGAATCAGGTAACGAAGAGGATCCCTCTATTCAACCAATCTCATTAATAAGGAGCTCCAAAAAGAGGATTGAACCCACGCATGATGTGGTGAAGAAGAAGAAAAGAAAAAGGAAGAGAGGTAAAAATATATCTCTCCCAAATAATGCTGCTCCTATTACTATTGTGCCTCATGAAAATATAATTGTGGAAGATAATGATACTTCTTATGATCTTGAAAATCTTTTTGGCACTTGCTTGGAAGAATATAATAATTGCTATACTATTGGTGCTATCCATGCTATTAATTATGAGAGTGATTATGCTTATGATATGAAAAGGCCCAAGCTTGGGGAAGCTATGTTTGATGAGGATGACATATTTGAGAATATATTTGCTGCAATTAATGTTTGTCCCAAGCTTGGGGAAGCTATGATTAATGAAGATGATATTTTTAGTCTCCCAAGTTTTGATATGCAGTTTATAATAATGATAGCATGCCTCCTACTTATGATAATTATTGTGATAATACATATGCTATAAAAAGTAGTGATTATATTTATAAAACTTGTCATTATTATGATTACCCCTTCTCTGAATATTAATCTTTTAATGTGGAAACAATTTATAATATTCAAGTCTCTTATGATACTCCCACTATCCCGAAAGAGAAGAATTTTGCTTGTGTGGAGAGTAGTAAATTTTCTATGCTTGTAGATCATGAAAAGAATGCTTTAGGAACTGGTTATATTGTTGAATTCATTCATGATGCTACTGAAAATTATTATGAGGGAGGAATATATGCTTGTAGGAATTGCAATAATATCAAGTTTCCTCTCTATGTGCTTAAAGTTTTGAAGTTATGCTTGTTTTACCTTCCTATGCAAGTTGATTCTTGTTCCCATAAGTTGTTTGTTCACAAAATCCTTATGCATAGGAAGCATGTTAGACTTAAATGTGCTAGTAATATTCTTCATGATGCTCTCTTTATATTTCAATTCTTATCCTTCATTTGAGCATCATTCAAATCATCATGCCTAGCTAGGGGCATTAAACGATAGCGCTTGTTGGGAGGCAACCCAAATTTATCTTAGTTCCTTGCCTTTTGTTCCTGTTTAGTAATAAATAATTCATCTAGCCTCTATTTAGATGTGGTTTTATGCTTTTAATTAGTGTTTGTGCCAAGTAGAACCTTTGGGAAGACTTGGGGAAAGTCTTGTTGATCATGCTGTCAACAACAGAAACTTTAGTGCTCACGAGAAGTACTGCCATTTTTATTTGGAGAATGCTATTTAGTTAATTATTTTTGCATATGATTAATAGATAAATTCCTCAGGTCCAGCAATTTATTTTATAATTTTATGAGTTCCATAAGTATACGTTTGATCCAGATTACTACAGACTGTTGTGTTTTTGACAGATTCTATTTTTCATGTGTTATTTACTTATTTTGATGAATCTATGGCTAGTAAAAGAGTTTACAAACCATAGAGAAGTTGGAATACAGTAGGTTTAACACCAATATAAATAAAGAATGAGTTAATTACAGTACCTTGAAGTAGTGTTTTGTTTTCTTTCGCTAACGGAGCTTACGAGTTCTCTGTTAAGTTTTGTGTTGTGAAGTTTTCAAGTTTTGGGTAAAGATTCGATGGACTATGGAATAAGGAGTGGGAAGAGCCTAAGATTGGGGATTCCCAAGGCACCCCAAGGTAATATTCAAGGACAAACAAGAGCCTAAGCTTGGGAATGCCCCTGAAGGCATCCCCTCTTTCGTCGACTTCTATCGGTAACTTTACTTGGAGCTATATTTTTATTCACCACATGATAGGTGTTTTGCTTGGAGCGTCAATTTATTTTGTTAGGGTTTGCTTGCTGTTATTTAGAACAATGTTTTGTATCTTTTATTCAAATAAAAGTGGCATTGATAGTCTTTACTATGCCTATGTTGCAAGTCTTCATGTTGCTGTTTGAAAACAGAAAGTTTACCGCTGTTGCAATAATTCCCTAGAAAAGTCAGAATGTGATAAAATGTTGAAACCTTTTGCATATTAACCTCAACCTCTGATAAATTTAATACAGTGGGAATTTTCTTTCATAATTTTTCGAGCTAGGGAAGTATGGATGTTGCAGCATTCTTTACAGACTATCCTGTTTAGGCAGATTGCTGTTATGTTTGCATTGTTTGCATATGTTTGCTTCTTTAATGATTCTATTTGAGGATAGGACTATTAAATATTCAGAGGCATTTAGTATGAAATGTTGAATAATAATTTTAGTTATTTACTACAGTAGAGTATGATAAGGTTTTGGCAATGGTTTATACTAACTTATGTCACGAGTCCTTGTTGAGTTTTGTGTGGATGAAGCTTTTGAGATTTAGGGAGACCTTGATATGAGAGGAATTAAGGAGACACAAAAGCTCAAGCTTGTGGATGCCCAAGGCACCCCAAGATAATATTTCAAGAAGTCTCAAGCGTCTGAGCTTGGGGATGCCCCGGTTGGCATCCCACCTTTCTTCTTCAACAACTATCGGTTAGTTTCGGTTGATCCTAAGTTTTTGTTTCTTCACATGATGTTTGCCATTCTTAGAATGTCATTTTCTTTTGCTTTGCTTGCTGTTTGAATAGAATACCAAGATTGAAATTATTAAATGTTAGAGAGTCTTCACATAGTTGCATAATTATTCAACTACTCATTGATCTTCACTTATATCTTTCTGAGTAGTTTGTCATTTGCTCTAGTGCTTCACTTATATCTTTTAGAGCATGGTGGTAGTTTTATTTTGAAGAAATAGATGAACTCTCATGCTTCACTTATATTATTTTGAGAGTCTTAAATAGCATGGTAATTTGCTTAAAATCCTAACATGCTAGGTATACAAGATTAATAATAAAATTCTCTTATGAGTGTGTTGAATACTAAGAGAAGTTTGATACTTGATGATTGTTTTGAGATATGAGGATGGTAATATTAGAGTCATGCTAGTTGAGTAGTTGTGAATTTGAGAAATACTTGTGTTAGAGTTTGTGATTCCCGTAGCATGCACGTATGGTGAACCGTTATGTAACGAAGTCGGAGCATGATTTGTTTATTGATTGTCTTCCTTATGAGTGGCGGTCGGGGACGAGCGATGGTCTTTTCCTACCAATATATCCCCCTAGGAGCATGCGCGTAGTACTTTGTTTCGATAACTAATAGATTTTTGCAATAAGTATGTGAGTTCTTTATGACTAATGTTGAGTCCATGGATTATACACACTCTCACCCTTCCACCATTGCTAGCCTCTCTAGTACCGCACAACTTTCACCGGTACCATAAACCCACCATATACCTTCCTCAAAACAGCCACCATACCTACCTATCATGGCATTTCCATAGCCATTCCGAGATATATTGCCATGCAACTTTCCACTGTTCCGTTTATTATGACACGCTTCATCATTGTCATATTGCTTAGCATGATCATGTAGTTGACATTGTATTTGTGGCAAAGCCACCGTTCATAATTCTTTCATACATGTCACTCATGCATCGTTGCACATCCCGGTACACCGCCGGAGGCATTCATATAGAGTCATATCTTGTTCTAAGTATCAAGTTGTAATCCTTGAGTTGTAAGTAAATAAAAGTGTGATGATCATCATTATTAGAGCATTGTCCTAGTGAGGAAAGATGATGGAGACTATGATTCCCCCACAAGTCGGGATGAGACTACAGACGAAAAATAAATAAAAGAGGCCAAAGAAGCCCAAATAAAAAAAAGAAAGAAAAGATGCCATAAAAAAGAGAAAAGGCCCAAATAAAAGAATAAAAAAATGAGAGAAAAAGAGAGAAGGGACAATGCTACTATCCTTTTACCACAGTTGTGCTTCAAAGTAGCAGCATGATCCTCATGATAGAGAGTCTCCTATGTTGTCACTTTCATATACTAGTGGGAATCTTCCATTATAGAACTTGGCTTGTATATTCCAATGATGGGCTTCCTCAAAATGCCCTAGGTCTTCGTGAGCAAGCAAGTTGGATGCACACCCACTAGTTTCTTTTGTTGAGCTTTCATATACTTATAGCTCTAGTGCATCCATTGCATGGCAATCCCTACTCACTCACATTGATATCTATTGATGGGCATCTCCATAGCCCGTTGATACGCCTAGTCGATGTGAGACTATCTTCTCCCTTTTTGACTTCTCCACAACCACCCTTCTATTCCACCTATAGTGCTATATTCCTGGCTCACGCTCATGTATTGCGTGAAGATTGAAAAAGTTTGAGAACATCAAAAGTATGAAACAATTGCTTGGCTTGTCATCGGGGTTGTGCATGATTTAAATATTTTGTGTGGTGAAGATGGAGCATAGCCAGACTATATGATTTTGTAAGGATAGCTTTCTTTGGCCATGTTATTTTGAGAAAACATAATTGCTAAGTTGGTATGCTTGAAGTATTACTATTTTTTATGTCAATATGAACTTTTGTCTTGAATCTTATGGATCTGAATATTAATATCACAAGTAAGAAGAATTACATTGAAATTATGCCAACTAGCATTCCACATCAAAAATTATATTTTTATTATTATTTACCTACTCGAGGACGAGCAGGAATTAAGCTTGGGGATGCTTGATACGTCTCCAACGTATCTATAATTTTTGATTGCTCCATGCTATACTATCTACTGTTTTAGGCAATATTGGGCTTTATTATCTACTTTTATATTATTTTTGGGACTAACCTATTAACCGGAGGCCCAGCCCAGATTTGCTGTTTTATGCCTATTTCAGTGTTTCGAAAAAAAGGAATATCAGATGGAGTTGAAACGGAATGAAATCAACTGGAGAAGTTATTTTTGGAAGGAAACACACCTGATGGACTTGGACCCCACGTCAGAAGATACAGGAGCTGCCCACGAGGGTGGGGGGCGCGCCCACCCCCTAGGGCGCGCCCCCTGCCTCGTGGGGCCCCCGTGGCTCCCCTGACGTGCTTCTTCTGCCTATATAACTCCATATACGCTAAAACTTCCAGAACACACAATAGATCGGGAGTTCCGCCGCCAGAAGCCTCCATAGCCATCGAAAACCAATCTAGACCCATTCCGGCACCCTGCCGGAGGGGGCAATCCCTCTCCGGTGGCCATCTTCATCATCCCGGTGCTCTCCATGACGAGGAGGGAGTAGTTCTCCCTCGGGGCTGAGGGTATGTACCAGTAGCTATGTGTTTGATGTCTCTCTCTCTCTCTCGTGTTCTTGAGATGATACGATCTTGATGTATCGCGAGCTTTGCTATTATAGTTGGATCTTATGTTTCTCCTACCCCTCTTCTCTCTTGTAATGAATTGAGTTTCCCCTTTGAAGTAATTTTATCGGATTGAGTCTTTAAAGATTTGAGAACACTTGATGTATGTCTTGCCGTGGATATCTGTGGTGACAATGGGATACCGCGTGCCACTTGATGTATGTTAAGGTGACCAACTTGCGGGTTCATGAACCTATGCATAGGGGTTGGCACACGTTTTTGTCGTGATTCTCCGGTAGATCTTTGGGGCACTCTTTGAGGTCCTTTGTGTTGGTTGAATAGATGAATATGAGATTGTGTGACACATATCATATAATCATACCCACGGATACTTGAGGTGACATTGGAGTATCTATGTGACATTAGGGTTTTGGTTGGTTTGTGTCTTAAGGTGTTATTCTAGTACAAACTCTAGGGCTGTTTGTGACACTTATAGGAATAGCCCAACGGATTGATTGGAAAGAATAACTTTGAGGTGGTTTCGTACCCTACCATAATCTCTTTGTTCGTTCTCCACTATTAGTGACTTTGGAGTGACTCTTTGTTGCATGTTGAGGGATAGTTTTATGATCCAATTATGTTAGTATTGTTGAGGGAACTTACACTAGCGAAAGTATGAACCCCAGGCCTTGTTTCAACGCATTGCAATACCGTTTACGCTCACTTTTATCATTCGTTACCTTGCTGTTTTTATAATTTCAGATTACAAATACCTTTATCTACTATCCATATACCACTTGTTTCACCATCTCTTCGCCGAACTAGTGCACCTATACAATTTACCATTGTATTGGGTGTGTTGGGGACACAAGAGACTCTTTGTTATTTGGTTGCAGGGTTGCTTGAGAGAGACCATCTTCATCCTACGCCTCCTACGGATTGATAAACCTTAGGTCATCCACTTGAGGGAAATTTGCTACTGTCCTACAAACCTCTGCACTTGGAGGCCCAACAACGTCTACAAGAAGAAGGTTGTGTAGTAGACATCAGTTGGCCGTGTAGTTTAAGCTTCCAAACCTGACCTGGTGGCTGGGGGCGTAACCCCTCCATATGGCCAAGCAAGTTGGCCCGCAGTGCGAAGCCGCCGAATACAAAGATCTGTCTGGGAGAAAAGTCTCACCCTGGACTGCATCACTATCGATGATTGAAGGAGCCATCAAGCCTAACGATATCGACACAGAGGAACACTCAATGAAAGCACCAATGTCGGTGTCAAAACCGGTGGATCTCGGGTAGGGGGTCCCGAACTGTGCGTCTAGGCAGATGGTAACATGAGGCAGGGGACACGATTTTTACCCAGGTTCGGGCCCTCTTGATGGAGGTAATACCCTTTGTCCTGATTGATTGTTCTTGATGATATGAGTATTACAAGAGTTGATCTACCACGAGGTCGAAGAGGCTAAACCCTAGAAGCTAGCCTATGGTATGATTGTTGTTGTTGTTGTTGGCCCTACGGACTAAACCCTCTGGTTTATATAGACACGGAGGGGGCTAGGGTTACACAGAGTCGGTTACAAGGAAGGAGATCTACATATCCGTACTGCCAAGCTTGCCTTCCACGCCAAGGAGAGTCCCATCCGGACATGGGACGAAGTCTTCAATCTTGTATCTTCATAGTCCAACAGTCTGGCCAAAGGATATAATCCGGCTGTCCGGATACCCCCTAATCCAGGACTCCCTCAGTGGGGGTGTGTGCGCGTGCGCTCGCGCGCCCAAGCATTTTTTGGGGGTGTGTGTGGAGGGGGGGTGTTTGAGGAAATGACATGGCTACTAAAATTTTTACTATGAAGGAGAAAAAAACCGGGCTATGGAAAATTTGGATGATGAAATGCACACGGTCCCAAAATAACAACAGTGTGTTATGAAACTGAAAAACCCTCGAGCCGGGCATATATTTTCGAGGGATGCAGGCGGGAACGGGAACAACAAACATCACAGACGGTCGAAACATAATAACCGTGTGTTATCAAACAGAAAAACCTTGCAGGCGGGTAGATATTTTTGAGAGGGGAAGCCTTGTGGAGCCCAATGTACTGTGCTGATGTGCGTGATAGGGGCAGGGGCATGGAACACGGTTAGTGTGAGTGAACCATGTCTGTTGCATCATCCGACTTGTCTAATATTCATAAATTTGGAAAAAATGACGCGGGAAAGGGTCAGAACACGAACACACTTGCATGTGGACTAAATATATGTATGAAAAGGGTGGTTTGATGTTCAAATACCAAATGAACAACTTCGATGTGGCACCTATCTCAAAAAGCGCACGGTATTGCTTGCCCCCCCCTTTGTGTCGGTAGGAGGGGAATCCTAAGCTATGAACGCATGCCTACCCCCATGGAGGTTCACCTAGCAAAGTGTGAAGTAGCAGCCCTCCCATCAAACACACACACACACACATACACACTTTCAGTCGGCAAGAGAGGGCATCTCACCAAGATGTATCGTAAAACATACCAAGAAGAATCCACCTTGGTCGCACAACCTCTCTCTTGTTGTTTGTCAAAGTGATGGACATCCATGCGACCCCAGAGATGAGCTAGCTCGCCAATAATCATGCAAGTAGCTAGTCCCCGAAGACAACCACTGCCTGCATGTGGCCCAAACATATGTATGGAGTGTTGATGTTTGAATACACAATGGAACAACTTTGTTGTGGCTGTCGGTGTCAAAACCGGCAGATCACGGGTAGGGGGACCAAGCTATGAGTCTAAGGATCAATGGTAACAAGGGACAATGGGGTCATGATGTTTACCCAGGTTCGGGCCCTCTTAAAGGAGGTAAAACCCTACATCCTGCTTGATTGTATTCGATGAGTATAGGGGTTACAAGAGTTGATCTACCTTGAGATCGTAATGGTTAAACCCTAGTTGTCTAGCCTATGATTATTCTGATGGCCTATATGGACTAAACCCTCCGGTTTATATACACGCCGGAGGGGCCTAGGGTTGTACAGAGTCGGTTTGCAGAGGAAGGAAATAGTACATCCGGACATCAAACTTGTCGTCCATGCCTATAGGAGTCCTACCCGGACACGGGGGATAGTCTTCTGCTTTATCTTCACGGCCCATTAGTCCGGCCCATATCGAATAGACCAGACATCCGAGGACCCCCCCCTAATCCAAGACTCCCTCAGTAGCCCCCCGAACTTGCCTTCAATGACGATGCAGTATCCGGCTTATGTCTTCGGCTTTGCAAGGCGGGTTCTTCATCATACTCCGGATTGACGACAGTCCGGTTTTGACCTCCATATTCTGCCTTTATGATTCCTTCCTGCCGTTGCCTCAATTCCCATGCGCCGGGCGAATGTGAATGGTCCACATATTTTTTTACAAATAAACCCCTTAAAACACGCAAGGGAGGCATCTATATAAGGAGGTAAGATCTCCAATGCCACCCCATATTGCGTAGAGAGCACCGGAGCAAACCACGAAAAACTTCAAAACATGGCGAGTGCTCCCAGCTCTTCCTCGCGCCCTCATGGCCCTCAAGCGGGTGATTGGCGAAGCTGCTCGGTGTCTCACCTCCAGCTAAATCGACTTCAGACGCAGGGATATCTCCCTCCCGCAGATCTAGTTCCCGTGCGACGAGCCTGGCCTCGATTGACAATGATGTGCTAGCAAAGAATTTCCCCAACCCCAACGAGGAGGAGAGGGTGTGCTTCATCTCATTTATTCTGAGGGGCTTAGGATTCCTGATCCACCCCTTCCTCAGAGGTCTATTCGAATTCTATGGGATCCAACTGCACAACCTCACACCAGGTTTGATCCTGCACATTTCAGGTTTTGTCGCTCTCTGCGAACTATTCTTAGGCTGCAGGGCTCATTTTGAACTATGGAGGAAGTTCTTTTGCCTCGTCCCTCGTCATCGAGGGGGCTCTATATTTGAAGTGGGCGGCGCCGAAGTATGGTGCATAGCCGTATCATGTTACCTCGTCAGAACTCCCAAGAAGGCATCCGAAGAATGGACTTTGGAATGGTTTTATACAGAGGATGTTCCCCTTCCAGACCGAGTTCGACGTGGACTTCCCGAATTCTCTAGTGTTCCTTTGAAGAAACGCTTCAATTGGCGCCCCCGGAGTCCCAAGCAAGAAGACAGTGCGGAAGTAATGAGGTTGGTCAGCAAGGTCAGGTTACTTGCCCATTTCGAACTCTCAACAATTGAAGTTATGGCCATCACGATAAAGCGATGCATCCAGTCCCTTTAGTCTAGAGTGACTCCTTTATGGTGTTACAACGGGGTGGATGACGCATCTCATTACAGCCGTGAGAGTCCAGACTCCCCAGCCGCTCTGGCCGCCATTCTGGCAGATCTTTATAAAGGGGAGAAAGAAGAGTTCACCCGTTTAAATTGTCGGGAAGGTTGCTCCATGTATAACCCCATTGAATGGGTACGTCTCTTGATTATCTGCATTGTCCTTCCTCATTATCGAGGCATACTAATCGAATTTTTATGGTCGTCTTAAAACATACATGGAGGAAGGTGGTCGAAAATGTGCACCACCCCTCCCCACAGCCAGAGAACTATGCTCGCAATGAAGACCCATGATTCCATGAGGGTCCGGATATATTCATAGAGTTTGATGATGGAGTTTTTTATCAGGCGAGCCTTGACGGCTCGGAAGTGGCTATTATGGCCGACTACCCCGGCCTTCTACCTTTCTCCAACGTAAGTACTTGGAAATCATCCTCAAAAAGAGCAGCCCTCACTTGTGTCCCCTAGGATCGGCGCTCAACGAGCCGCACTCCATCTAGGGTGGCCCCTAGGAAGGTAGCATCCACGCAGGGTGAGCCTTCAAAACGAAAGGAAACCGAGAGTGTGGTCGAGCTCCCTCCTTCATCAGAGAGGTATAAGCTTTAATATGTGCCTAGGCATAAGACCAGATTGTCATATTTCTCTTCCTATTTTATTCCAGGAGGAGCACACGGCGAACCATATCCAAAGTCCCAGCTAGTTGAGCATCAACTAATCCGACACCGGGCTCATCAACCAGGACGAGAGCCAATACGGAGGCCGAGCCAACTCATCCACCTTATGAGGATTCAAATGTCGTATCTGTCACAAATTCTAAAGTGGAGAGCGTGATGAATCATCGACGACTGAAATAGACCATGCGTGCTCTAGTTTTTACTGAGCAGGAATTTACTGCCCTAAGCACCGTGGATGCATATATCCGAGCCGCCCGGGATGGACTTGCTGGAGTTGCCCGCCTGTTTTAAAAGATATGCAGGTAATGGTTTTTGTAAATTTAATAGATATATGCTAGTAGCCCCCGAGACTTGAAGCGGTTTAGGCCAACCGATTTAAGGATCGTTATGACTGTAGGTTCTCAAAGAGAAGAACAACGCATTGTCCCAGGAGCTTGAAACGAGCCGGACAAAGCTAAATGCTGCCACCACAGAGCTAGAGGAAATGAAGAAGGTCAAGATGATCCTTGATCAAAAGAACATACTGGAGGAGGAAAATGATAAGCAAGCCGAGGAGATAAAGAGCTTAAAGGCTCAATTATTGGACACACAAAAAGAGAACAAAAAGCTGAAAGGCGGCATATTCGGTATGACCTATGAACCATCTGAGGGACTCGTATTATCCCGTAAGTCGGAGTCTTATAATGCTGTTCTTGTAGGTCTGTTAACCGGGTGTCCTAAATAAGAAGTGTCCGGATTCTGAGGTGATGTTTTAAAAGAACTGTCCATGGTGCATGAGCGGGCCCAGAAAGCCATGAGAAGTATGGCCAAGGCCTTATGGCCATCCAATGCCCCTCTAGAAACCTGTTCAAAGGTGCTTGGTGCTGTTTTGAGCTATGGAAGACATCAGCATGCCGTGAAGGTGCATGAGAGGCATGGGCGATGGTGAAAACACGCTACTCCGGGGTCGATCCGAATCATATAGCCCGAGTTGGAACTCAGGGATCGGATGGAAGAGAGATTCCTGTGAACTTGGTATATGACCAAGTGATGATAGCTGTGAATATTCGCAAGAAGAGTGCAGCTTAAACAGTCTTATAGATGACATAGATAAAGAGTAGGCGTTCAATTCCATGTATCAATGTACTTTATCATCAAACTTATCTCCAACCGAACTTGTCAAAATTTGTCATCGCAGGCCTTCGGCTTCAACCTCTAAACCAAGAGGTTGGAGTGTTTCCGGATACCAAGTTGGAATGTAATAAACATTCATTATGTCCGGAAACCAGACAATCCGGTCATATTGCTCAAACAGACAAAATTTGTTTGAGGAGTTATGTTATATTACTATTTAACGTAAGAAACGTCTTCCAGGGACACTAGTTTCATTAAGAGTTCCTTTCCTTGGGTCGGCATGCTTAATTGTGCATGCCTAGGCTTTGATCTGAAAGATAGGATTACGGGAATCCTATCCCTTATTTGTTAGAATAAATGTAAATAATCTATCGTTGCTTGCCGACCAATTATTCCCTTAAGAACGCTAGCTTTTGGCTTCACTTGTCTGAGGTACATATCCAGATTACCCGGTTGTAACAATCGCAGAGGTACTCCCTTTACACCCTTGCTGAACAATCGGGAACGTAGGGTATAAACACAGGAGCGAGGCAACCCAGCTTGGCAAAAACTTAAGTCATAGAGGTGCATATAATGGCAAAAGATGTATAGAACAAATGACGTAAGCAATGTAAGCAAGAAGCTTTTAATAATAGGCTTCATCAAGGAAGCCCCCAGTTATAGTGGGGTATATACATTTAAAGATGTGTACCCCTAACAGTTCGGTAGATCTGAACATTCCCTGGGATATAAAAAGGAAAAAAGGAAAAAGGAAAGGAGAAAGAAGGAACCTAGTCAAAAAATAAAAAAAAGGATGCGACTGAACTATCCGTAGAATCGTCGGAGCCGAGCAGTGTTCCATGCATTCGGCTCAAGACGATTATCCGATGCATTACGAAGGCGATAGGCTCCTCCTGTGAGAACTTCATCAATGATGAAGGGGCCCTCCCATCTTGGTTTGAGCTTATCCTTCTTCTTCTATGAGAGACGCAAGACGAATTCGCAAACATTATAAGTCTTGGACCGCACTTCTCTGCTTTGGTATCGCCTGTCCTGTTGTTGATAAAGTGCGGAACGGGCTTGTGCAATATTGTGCTCCTCTTCGAGACCATCTAGGTCGTCCTGCCGGTCGATCTCGGCTTCTCTCTCTCCGTACATGCGCACTCGAGGCGAGCCATGAATAATGTCGCAGGGCAGGACTACTTCCGCGCCGTACACCATGAAGAAAGGTGTATATCCGGTTGTCCGGTTAGGTGTAGTCTGCAGCCCCCAAAGCACGTAATCGAGTTCCTCAACCCAGTGCTTATCTGACTCCTGTAGGGAGCGCACCAGTCGGGGTTTAATGCCGCTCATTATCAGGCAATTGGCCCATTCAACCTGACCGTTTGTTTGAGGGTGGTAGACGGATGCATAGTCGAGTTTAATGCCCAATTTAGGCACCAGTTTTTCACCTCATCGACAGTAAAATTGGAGCCATTGTCAGTGATGATGCTGTGCGGGACACCGTAGCAGTGTACCACGCCGGATATTGATGACCTACAAGTATAGGGGGTCAATTTTAGCTCTTTTCGATAAGTAAGAGTGTCGAACCCAACGAGGAGCAGAAGGAAATGACAAGTGGTCTTCAGCAAGGTAATGTCTGCAAGTGCTGAAATTGTAAGTGGCAGAGTAGTTTGATAGCAAGGTAATTTGTAACGAGCAAGTAATGATAATAGTAGAAAAAGTGCAGCAAGGTAGCCCAATCCTTTTGAGACAAAGGATAGGCCAAAATGGTCTCTTATGATGAGCAAAGCGTTCTTGAGGGTACACGGGAATTTCATCTAGTCACTTTCATCATGTTGGCTTAATTTGTGTTCGGTACTTTGATAATTTGATATGTGGGTGGACCAGTGCTTAGGTGTTGTTCTTACTTGAACAAACCTCCTACTTGTGATTAACCCTCCCGCAAGCATCCACAACTATGAGAAAAGTATTAAGAATAAATTCTAACCATAGCATTAAACTTTTGGATCCAATCGGTCCCTTACCGAATAGCGCATAAACTGGGGTTTAAGCTTCTGTCACTATCACAACCCATCATCTAATTGCTACTCCACAATGCATTCCCTTAGGCCCAAATATGGTGAAGTGTCATGTAGTCGACGTTCACATGACACCACTAAGGGAATCACAACATACATACTATCGAAATATCAAACACATATCAAATTCACATGATTACTTGCAACATGATTTCTCCCGTGACCTTAAGAACAAAAGTAACTACTCACAAATGAAAATAATGTTCAAGATCAGAGGGGTATTAAATAGCATATTAAATCTGAACATATAATCCTCCACCAAATAAACCATATAGTAATCAACTACAAGATGTAATCAACACTACTAGTCACCCACAAGCACCAATCTATAGTTTCGGTAACAAGATTGAACACAAGAGATGAACTAGGGTTTGAGAGGAGATGGTGTTGTTGAAGATGTTGATGGAGATTTCCCTCCCCAAGATGGGAGAGTTGTTGGTGATTATGATGACGATGATTTGCCCCTCCAGGAGGGAAGTTCCCCCTGCGAAATCGCTCCGTCGGAGGGCAAAAGTGCTCCTGCCCAAGTTCTTCCTCGAGGTTGCGGCGCCCCATCCCGAAATTCCTATCTTTATTTTTTCTAGGTCAAAATGACTTGTATACCAGAAGATGGGCACCGGAGGTGGCCCTGGGTGAGCACAACCCACCAGGGCGCACCTGGGCTCCTTGGCGCGTCCAGGTGGGTTGTGCCCACCTGGTGGGCCCTCTCTGGTCGTTATTTGCTCCAGTAATTCTAAAATATTCCATAAAAAATCCCCGCGAAGTTTGAGCTTGTTTGGAGTTGTGTAGAATAGGTGGCTCGACGTAGCTTTTCCAGGTCCAGATTTCCAGCTGCCGGAATTCTCCCTCTTTGTGTACACCTTGCATATTATGAGAGAAAAGGCATTATAATTACTCCAAAAAGCATTATTATGGATAAAAAACACTATAAATAACTGTAAGAAAACATGATGCAAAATGGACGTATCAACTCCCCCAAGCTTAGACCTCGCTTGTCCTCAACCGAAAACCAAAATCAAAAAACATGTCCGCATGCTTTGAGAGAGAGGTGTCGATAAAAACAAACTACGGGCATAGAAGCATCATGTTGATTATTATAACAGCAACAAGATTAAACATAAGACTTTTATCATACACTTCTCATGAATAAGTAACAATTCATCACACAATCGAAGTATAAAGCAAAAACTCTATTAGAAACCAACAAACTATGTTCTCATTCAACTTTGCAACTACAATTCATCATATTTTCAGGAAGGGTCACGTATCGGAGCCTTTAGGCAAGTCCACATACTCAACCATCATATAGTCTTCTATGATTTGCTAACACTCACTGCGTACACATGAGCAAAACGTTTCAACCAGACACATAGGAAGATTGGGGCTTATAGTTTCGCCTCCGAACGTACTCACCTCAAGGGTGATGTCAACAATAATAACTCATGCTATCTACATTCAGCTGGTCATATGTGCCTAGTTCTTTCCTCACCACATGATGCTTGCCAAAGGAGAAAAATAAAAAGGAATAGAAGGAAAACTTTGACTCTTTGCATAAAAGTAAATACATAAAAGTAAAAGATAGGCCCTTTGCAGAGGGAAACACAGGTTGCCATGCGCTTATTTGTTTGTATGCTCAACCCCTTAGTGCAAAAGAACGTCACGTTACATTTCCCCTTGTGATAGCGACCTTTATTATGCATTCTGTCGCTTTTATTCTTCACCATCACAAGTTCGTGCAACACTCAATTTTCTCTTACACTAAATGATCTCACACATTTAGAAGCAATTTTTATTGCCTTTTTGCACCGTTGACAACTTACTTGAGGGATCTTGCTCAATACCTAGGAAGGTATGGTGGACACTTGAAAATAATATTTAGGTTTTAAGGGTTTTTGGATGCACAAGTAGTATCTCTACTTAGTGCGGAATTTTTGGCTAGCAAAGATAGGGGGCAAGCACCACATGTTAAAGGATCTATGACAATATGACTTCTACGTGAATATAAACAAACATAAACCATTAAGTTGTCTTCCTTGTCCAACATCAACAATTTTGGCATATAATATTTTGATGAGGGCTCACAATCACAAAAGATTTCTAAGACAGTATATTTATATGTGAATCTTCTCTTCCATTATTAATTTTTTTCATGAGTTGCATCATTGACTAATGTTATGTTTGTCAATCTCTAATATTTTTTTTGCTTATACTTTTCCTTATGTGGTGTCATCACCTACCATAAGATTAGCATATGATCTTTTCTTCATTTATTTCCTTGGTTTCTTTTTCTTTCTTATTTCTTTTCTTTAATTGCAACATGAAAGTAAAGAAAGCAAAAAACTCGCACTAAACTTTATTATATAACTTGCACACGATTACAAGGATAGATCACTAAGCAAACTCTCGAAAAGAAGAAAGGATTAAACTAACTTTTATTCATCTAAAGCAAAAAGATCGAACTAAAATAAGTAAATGCAAAAAGATAGTGGGATGATACGATACCGGGGCACCTCCCCCAAGCTTGGCGGAAGCCAAGGGGAGTGCCCATACCCGATACTCAATTATCTTTTGATGGTGAAGAAGATGATGGTGGTGATGAAGAAGAGATCTTGCCCTCAGATTTCCATGGCAGTGGTGGTGGTGAAAAAGTAGAGGGTTTGCCCTTCACTTCTTCCAGATTCTGATGGAGAATAAAATTATCTATCCTCAACTCGTCATTATCTATCTCGAGTTTTATTATCTTCTTGCATAACACCTCCATGCTCTCGTTTTTGAACCAGGGAGGAACAGATTCATCTTCCTCTTCTTCGGAGGTCCAACTATAGTGCCTCTCATCCCCATAGGATTTGGGGTTTGCGATGAAATCAGCAACATAGCTCTCACCCTCAGAGTCCTGGGAAGACATATTGAGGGAGTCCTGGATTAGGGGGTGTTCGGATAGCCGAACTATACCTTCAAGCCGGACTCCTGGACTATGAAGATACAAGATTGAAGACTTTGTCCAGTGTTCGGAACGGACTTTCCTTGGCGTGGAAGGCAAGCTTGGCGATACAGATGTTTAGATCTCCTACCATTGTAACCGACTCTATGTAACCCTAACCCTATCCGGTGTCTATATAAACCGGAGGGTTTTAGTCCATAGGACAACATACACATCAACAATCATACCATAGGCTAGCTTCTAGGGTTTAGCCTCTTTGATCTCGTGGTAGATCAACTCTAGTAATACCCATACCATCAATATTAATCAAGCAGGGCGTAGGGTTTTACCTCCATCGAGAGGGCCCGAACCTGGGTAAAACTTTGTGTCCCCTGCCTCCTGTTACCATCCGGCCTAGACGCACAGTTCGGGACCCCCTACCCGAGATCCGCCGGGTTTGACACCGACATTGGTGCTTTCATTGAGAGTTCCTCTGTGCCGTCGCCGTCAGGCCCGATGGCTCCTACGATCATCAATGGCAATGCGGTCCAGGGTGAGACATTCCTCCCCGGACAGATCTTCGTCTTTGGCGGCTTTGCACTGCGGGCCGATTCACTTGGCCATCTAGAGCAGATCGAAAGCTACGCCCCTGGCCGTCAGGTCAGATTCAGAAGTTTAAACTACACGGCCGACATCCACGGGGACTTGATCTTCGACGGATTCGAACCACTGCCGAGCGCGCCACACTGTCACGACGAGCATGATCTAGCTCTGCCGCCGAACAGTGCCCTGGAGGCCGCACCTGCATCGGCTCCGGCCCCTGGTTCGGAGCCGACCGCGCCGATCGAGGATGGGCGGTTGGACGCCGCCTTGGGGGCTCCGATCCCAACGGCGGTTGAGCTGAACACCAGCCCCGTACTCTGCAAGACTCATGACTCCATGGAGCCGAATTCTTCTCCGGACTCCGAACCCTCCACGCCCTTGCCGAGCGAATCTGATTGGGCGCCGATCATGGAGTTCACGGCCGCGGACGTCTTTCAGCACTCGCCTTCCGGCGATATCCTGAAATCACCGAAGTCTCTCTCTTTGTCGGGAGAGCCCTGGCCGGACTACGGTCAGCGAGGTTGGGGCACGGACGATGAACAAATTCAAAACCCACCCACCACCCACTTTGTAGCCACTGTCGACAACTTAACCGACATGCTCGACTTCGACTCCGAAGACATCGACGGTATGGACGCCGATGAAGGAGATGATGAAGAACCAGCGCCTACTAGGCCCTGGAAAGCCACCTCATCGTATGGCATATACATGGTGGACACCCCAAAAGAGGGAGATGGCGATGAAACAGCGGAGGATGACCCCTCCAAGAAACAGCAAAAGCGCCATCATCAGCAGCGCCGCTCAAAATCCTGCCAACACAAAAACGGCGATTCCAGCATGGGAGATAATAATACCCCAGAAAGCGCCGAAGAACATCCCCCCGAGCAAGATTTAGCACAGGAGGATGGAGAAACCAGCCCTCATGAGAGAGCGGCCGACAGAGAGGTCGAGGACGAGAATTGTATGCCTCCCTCCGAAGACGAGGCAAGCCTCGACGACGACGAATTCGCCGTGCCAGAGGATCCCGTCAAACAAGAGCGTTTTCAACGCAGGCTTATGGCCACGGCAAGAAGCCTCAAGAAAAAACAGCAGCAACTTAAAGCTGATCAAGATCGGCTAGTCAATAGATGGACTGAAGTCCTCACGGCCGAAGAGCATAAACCCGAAGCGCAGGTTGCTACCCCGATTAGAGGAGGAAGCACTCGACGCGGCCGACAGGCCACCTCGTGGCCGTGACAGAGAGGCCTCATGGCCCTCCACCCAAGCCGCACCCCTTACCAAGGCATGGGAATATGCGCGGGACTTACGAGACATGTTGGAGGACAAGGAAAGGCAAACAAGATCGATCTACGGATCGCGTAGGCACCCCACGGCTCGAGATGATAATCGTCACGCCGGCCACAAATTCGGCAGGGCCGAACACAGTAGACAAAGCTCATTGGAGCTACGTCATGATATCGCCCAGTACAGAGGCGCCGCACACCCATTGTGCTTCACAGATGAAATAATGGATCATCAAATCCCCGAGGGTTTCAAACCCGTAAACATCGAATCATATGACGGCTCAACAGATCCCGCGGTATGGATCGAGGATTATCTCCTTCATATCCACATGGCCCGTGGTGATGATTTCCACGCCATCAAATACCTCCCACTCAAGCTTAAAGGACCAGCCCGGCAGTGGCTTAACAGCCTGCCAACATGGTTAATCAGCTGTTGGGAGGACCTGGAAGCCGCATTCCTTGACAATTTCTAGGGCACCTATGTGCGACCCCCAGACGCTGACGACCTAAGCCACGTAATTCAGTAGCCAGACGAATCGGCCAGGCAATTCTAGACACGGTTCCTAACAAAGAAAAATCAAATACTCGACTGTCCGGACGCAGAGGCCTTAGCAGCCTTCAAGCATAATATCCATGACGAGTGGCTTGCCCGGCACCTAGGACAGGAGAAGCCGAAATCTATGGCAGCACTCACGGCACTCATGACCCGATTTTGCGCGGGAGAGGATAGCTGGCTTGCTCGTAGCAACAATATGACCAAGAACCCTGGTAGTTCAAACATCAGGGACGTTAGTGGCAGGTCGCGTCGCAACCAACAGAAGCGCCGCATCAACGGCGACAATGCTAAGGATACAGTAGTTAATGCCGGATTCAGAGGCTCTAAATCCGGTTAGTGGAAAAAATCATTCAAAAGGAACCCTAGGGGCCCGTCCAGCTTGGACCGAATACTCGACCGCTTGTACCAAATACACGGCACCCCCGAAAAGCCAGCCAATCACACCAACAGGGATTGCTGGGTGTTCAAGCAGGCAGGCAGATTAAGCGCTGACAATGAAGACAAGGGGTTGCATAGCGACGACGACGAGGAGCCTCGGCCGCCGAACAACAATGGACAGAAGGGTTTTCCCCCACAAGTGCGGACGGTGAACATGATATACGCCACCCACGTCCCCAAAAGGGAGCGGAAGCGCGCGTTAAGGGACGTATACGCGGTAGAGCCAGTCGCCCCAAAGTTCAACCCATGGTCCTCCTGCCCGATCACCTCTGATCGAAGAGACCATCCCACCAGCATCCATCATGGCGGATTTTCGCCGCATTGGTTCTCGACCCAATTATTGACGGATTTCATCTCACTAGAGTCCTTATGGACGGCGGCAGTAGCCTGAACCTGCTTTACCAGGATACAATGCGGAAAATGGGCATAGATCCCTCGAGGATTAAGCCCACCAAAATGACCTTTAAAGGCGTAATACCAGGTGTAGAGGCCAGCTGCATAGGCTCAGTCACACTTGAAGTGGTCTTCGGATCTCCGGATAATTTCCGAAGTGAGGAGTTAATCTTCGACATAGTCCCGTTCCGTAGTGGCTACCATGCACTGCTCAGGCGAACCACATTTGCCAAGCTCAATGCGGTCCCGCACAACGTATACCTTAAGCTCAAGATGCCAGGCCCTCGAGGAGTAATTACGGTCAATGGAAACACCGAACGCTCCCTCCGAATGGAGGAGCACACGGCGGCCCTTGCAGCGGAAGTGCAAAGCAGCCTCTCCAGGCAGTTCTCCAGTCCGGCCATTAAACGTCCGGACACAGTTAAGCGCGCCCGGAGTAACCTACAACAAGACCGCCTGGCACGTTCCGAGCAGGCGTAGCAATGCGGCCCCAACCCCAACCCCCGCAAAAAGGCGATGCCAGTACTTCGCGTACATAACTACGCCCTAGAAATACCATGGGCATAGGGGGAGGGGCACCATCACGGCGTGCCCAAAACACGGCTTAAACCGCACCAGGGGCTGCCGACCTTTTTTTATACTTTTCTCTTACTTCTAGGGCTCTACTCTTCGGAAGGCTTGTTCGGCAGTTCAATTGCCGCACAAACGATGCAAGGACCAGGGAAGCAGACAAGCCATGCCGCATTACGGAAATCCCAGGTGGTCTCTATCACGAGCAGTATACCTGTTTCGCATATTATCCTGCAGCTTGCCCCTGAAGCAAACATGTTAAAAAGTCCAACTTTTCGTTTATCGCATCACTTGTATCATTCTGCTTTGATCGCAGCTATTTCAGTGAACAATGCATAGCTTTTGTCCATTTTTTGCATTACCCCTTTTTTGATATATATATATATATATATGTTCCTTAATGACATGTTGCACCCGTACACTTTGGTACGGCCAAAATACGCCAGGGGCTTCAGTACCCCTCAACATGGTGTGAGAAGTCCGAACACTTTAACAAGTGCGGCACCCCAAACATATAGCATTATATGCATCAGCTCTGAATCATGTCTTGGGTCAATAGTTGGGTTTGCCCGGCTCCTATGTTTTGGTGCCTTACGTTCCGCTATATCGGCTATGGTAGTACTAGGAGAACCACTGCGATTGTGCCCCAGTTGAGCTGGGCTGAGCACCTCAGTGGAGAAAGCTAAAACTGACTGTCATGATGAAGCGAGAGCTGGTCGCTGTTCGAGAGGTTTTTTTGAGTCCCTAAAGACTTATGCCGCTTCGGGCGAAGAGCCGGCTCTGTCCGGCCAAGGCGTGGATAGCGCCCCAAATTCGGTCTTCCGAATACTAGGGGCTTCGCCGAAATTTAAAATTATAGAATTCCATGGCTAAGTGAGAGTGTTCACGCATTATAGTCCGATTGCCTCATTCGTTGGGCTGAGCGCCTCCCTCGAAGGACCCAAATATGGGAAAAAGAGCGCCCAGGTTTATCCCCGAACACCCCAGCACTAGCGGCATGGGGGCAGAAGCCGATGACTCGCCATCTCTCAGTATTGATAAACAGCCGCACATAAGGTAATATTTTAAATTCAAGCACCATTGCTTAGCGCATATGAACAAGTTTTCAGCGCACAGGATAACACGAGCGGGTTTTACTCAAAAAATACATCCTTGGTACATTCATCTGCAACAAGACGGGCACCCTTCAGAACATCCTTATAATAATTCTCGGGCTTGCGATGCTCTTTCCCTGGAGGTGGCCCGTCCTTCACAAGCTTCTCCGCATCCAGCTTACCCCAGTGCACATTGGCACGGGCAAGGGCCCTACGGGCACCTTTAATGCAGACGGAGCGCTTGATGTCTTCAAGCCTCAGACAGGCCTCCACCAGCCGCCACACCAGCCCGAAATAGCTCCCAGGCGGAGCCTCTCCAGGCCACAGCCGAACTAGGAGGCCTTTCATGGCCTGTTCGGCCGCCTTGTGGAGCTCGACCAGTTGCTTCAGCTGGTCGCTCAGGGGCACGAGGTGTCCGGCCTCAGTGTACTGAGACCAGAACACCTTCTCCGTCGAGCTGCCCTCCTCGGCTCGATAGAATGCAGCAGCATCAGATACACTCCGGGGAAGATCTACGAACGCTCCTGGAGAGCTCCAGATTCGGGTAAGTAACAGGTAACTCACGTTTATGTGTTTGCTTTGCATAAAGAATGCCTTACCCGCCGCAATCTTCTTCACCTCATCCAACTCCTGGAGGGTCTTCTGGGACTCGGCCTTGGCAGACTTGGCATTTTCTATAGCTGCCGTGAGCTCAGACGCTCGCGTCTTCGAGTCAAGCTCCAAACTCTCATGTTTCTTCATGAGAACCTGGAGCTCTTCCCGCACCTTGCCAACCTCAGCCTCATACCTCTCCCGCTCGGTGCGCTCCACGGCCGCACTCTTCTCGGCCTCGAGCAGTGCTTGCTTAAGGGTCGCCACCTTAGATGTGGCCCCTGCAATAGCCATGTCAATCCTGTCATTTTTTGCAATTGCACCTTTTTTATATACATATTCAAACAGGGTATTTCTTACCTTCCTTCTCCTCAATCTGCTTCTTGGCACGCCCGAGCTCTTGCTCGGCCTTCTCGAGACTCTGCTTCAGCATGTCCACTTCCGCAGTCAGTGCAGCGGACGCTAGCAGAGAAGCCTGCATACGCATATTGACTCCTTTTGTTAGACTCCTGCGAATTCTTTGATCCTCTATTCGGCTTTTCTTCCCGAACACCCAACAGAGCATCAGGGGCTACTGTCTATGCGGTAACATTATTTGAACATTCTTTACTTACCTCAAAGCCTGTTAAAAGGCTTGTACAAGCTTCAGTCAGTCCACTTTTGGTGGACTGAACCTTCTGGATCACCGCACTCATAATAGTGCGGTGTCCCTCAATGATGGAGGCACCTTGGAGCGCCTCCAACATATTGTCCGGCGCCTCCGGTTGGGCGGAGGTCACCGGCACGGTAGGCTTGTTCCTCTTGGAAGGAGGTCACCCGCTGGACTCTGGAACCCTTGAAGATTCCGGAGCTGTGTCCAGCCTTAAGCCGGACTTGGAGCCCTGGGGGGTTTCATCCCCTTTACTCCTGGAGTCCGGGAGGTCGCCTTGCGGCGCCCCCAGGACCACCTCCTCCCGGCTTGGAACCTGTTGGGACAACACTTTGGTGTCGTCCGCAGGGCGGGGGGATGAAGCCGTCGGAAGCGAGTTCACCTCCGACGGGTCCAGCGAGCCGCTCGACGATGCGTCAAGACGGTCCTTGGGTGGGCTGCACAAACATATTCGACATAAGGAAAAGCTGTGCGAAAAACGAATACTATGAATTACCCCGGTATCCGGACACTTACGATTTCGCCAGGGGCTTGGCCCTGGGCTGCCACTCCTCTTCGTCGTCGTTGGCGTCAGTGGAGCAGTCCGGAGGAAGGGTTTTCCCCTTCTTGGACCCTCCGGCCTCCTCGGGGAGGGCGGCCTTCCTATTCTTCTCTCCTCCCGCTAGAGGGGGAGAGGTCTCTTCTTCTTCCTCCTCGTCTTCACGAGAGGAAGGTGCTTCGGGACCGTCGGATGACGAATCCGACACCTCCTGACACGGGGCACTCTTTCGAGTCCCCGTGGCCCTTTTCGTGGCCTTCTTCTCTGTAACCACATAGGGCCCCGAAACCAGCAGCTTCGCCAAGCGAGCATCCGCTGGGCCTGATCTGTCCGGACGTCGCCACCCAATCCTATCAAAGATAAGGGAACTCAGATCTCGCATAGAGTCAAACCATGAAAAACTGATACCCTGTAAAAGGACAAAAATGGCTTACCGCATGAGCGTGATGCTGAGTACTGAATCCGCGATCCTCGGTGGCGGATGCGGGAGCCTCGACGCCCTTGAAAAGCACCCTCCAGGCATCTTCGTACGTCGTGTCGAAGAGCCTGTTTAGAGTTTGATGTTGCGCCGGGTCGAACTCCCACAGGTTGAAGGCCCGTCGTTGACACGGGAGGATCAGGCAGACAAGCATAACCTGGACTACGTTGACAAGCTTGAGCTTCTTGTCCACCAGGGTTTGGATGCATGTTTGGAGTCCGGTCAGCTCTCCTTTTTTACCCCACGACAAGCTGGTCTCCTTCCAGGAGGTGAGCCGCGTAGGGGGTCTGGACCGAAACTCGGGGGCTGCGACCCATTCGGGGTCGCACGGCTCAGTGATGTAAAACCATCCCGATTGCCACCCCTTCAGGGTCTCCACAAAGGAGCCCTCGAGCCACAGGACGTTGGCCATCTTGCCAACCATGGCACCGCCGCACTCCGCCTGGCTACCGCGCACCACCTTCGGCTTGACGTTGAAGGTCTTTAGCCATAAGCCGAAATGAGGGCGGATGCGGAGGAAAGCCTCGCACACGACGATGAACGCCGAGATGTTGAGGACGAAGTTTGGGGCCAGATCATGGAAATCCAGGCCGTAGTAGAACATGAGCCCCCGGACAAATGGATGCAGAGGGAAGCCCAATCCGCGGAGGAAATGGGGGAGAAATACCACCCTCTCATGGGGCCTAGGAGTGGGGATGAGCTGCCCCTTCTCGGGGAGTCGGTGCGCGATGTCGCTGGCCAGATATCCGGCCTTCCTCAACTTTTTGATGTGTCCCTCCGTGACGGAGGAGATCATCCACTTGCCTCCCGCTCCGGACATGACTGGAGAGGGTTGAGGTGGTAGTGCGGACTTAGGCGCTGGAGCTCGAGTGTGCAAGAATGGATAGGCAGAGGAGGAAGAAGGCGTGGGTAAAAAGGTGGATCCTTATCCCCTTATATGGTTGGACGCGATTATGTGTCCCCACTAGCCTGGTAAAACTTGCTTATCTCCAAGCGCCGTAATCAAAGGCGCGGTTGGGTTACCCACGCCCGTATTGATGAGAATCCCGAAATGAGGGGACACTATCTCTGCTTTGACAAGACGTGCCAAGGAAACCGCCTCGCATAACGTACTAAGGTGGGATAATGAAACGATTGGGATAAAGGCTTGGCCATGGCATGTCGCACCACGGAATACGTCAGCAGATTAGATTTGTGTTAATATTATTATTCTCTCTATGGCAATATGTGGAAACTTATTTTGCAGAGACGGACACAATCTTTGTGTTCAAGATCTTCTATGAAGTATTTGGAGGAGGAACCCGCCTTGCAATGCCGAAGACAATTTGCGCGCCGGACTCGTCGTCATTGAAGCCTGGTTCAGGGGCTACTGAGGAAGTCCTGGATTAGGGGGTGTTCGGATAGCCGAACTATACCTTCAAGCCGGACTCCTGGACTATGAAGATACAAGATTGAAGACTTTGTCCCGTGTCCGGAAGGGACTTTCCTTGGCGTGGAAGGCAAGCTTGGCGATACGGATGTTCAGATCTCCTACCATTGTAACCGACTCTATGTAACCCTAACCCTATCCGGTGTCTATATAAACCGGAGGGTTTTAGTCCGTAGGACAACATACACATCAACAATCATACCATAGGCTAGCTTCTAGGGTTTAGCCTCTCTGATCTCGTGGTAGATCAACTCTTGTAATACCCATACCATCAATATTAATCAAGCAGGACATAGGGTTTTACCTCCATCGAGAGGGCCCGAACCTGGGTAAAACTTCGTGTCCCCTGCCTCCTATTACCATCCGGCCTAGACGCACAGTTTGGGACCCCCTACCCAAGAGATGCCGGTTTTGACACCGACACATATTTTCAAATATAACAGGAAAACAACAAGAAAATAGACCAGAGGATTTCTTCGCGATACGGTGATCAACATATTCGAGAAGTTTATATAGATTTTTTATCTTGGGGGACAAGCGTACGGTAGAAAAATGGAGTACGGAAGGTGTCCCAGGTGGGCACAACCCACCTGGGAGCGCGAGGCTTGTCTTGTGCCCGCCAGGGTATGCTTCCCAGTAGTTTCTTTATTTCCAATTTTTTAAATATTTCAAAAATGATAAAAAATATTTTTGCGGATTTTTCAGAGTCTGTTTACTTACTGTATTGCGTACCTCCTTATTTTCACGATTCTGGAGTGTTTCGGAAGGACTCTTTTTTGTATTCTTCCAGTGTTAAAGTTTGGATGATATTACTTTCAACATTAATGGGCGTACCTGAGACATAATGTTTTATTCGTTGCCCATTGACAACCTTCGGGTTAGTACCTTCGGAATTATTTATTTTGATGGCTCCAGACCGATAAACCTCCTCGATAAAATATGGGCCTTCCCATTTTGAGAGGAGTTTTCCTGCAAAGAATCTGAAATGAGAGTTGTACAAAAGGACATATTCTCTGACTTTATACTCACGCTTTTGGATTCTTTTGTCATGCCATCTTTTAACCTTTTCTTTAAATAATTTTGCATTTTCATAAGCTTGGGTTCTCCATTCATCTAATGAGCTAATATCAAATAACCTCTTTTCACCAGCAAGTTTAAAATCATAGTTGAGCTCTTTGATGGCCGAATATGCTTTATGTTCTAACTCAAGAGGCAAATGAAAAGCTTTTCCATAAACCATTTTATAAGTAGACATACCCATAGGATTTTTATATGCTGTTCTATAAGCCCAAAGTGCATCATCTAATTTCTTAGACCAATTCTTCCTGGACCTATTGCTAGTCTTTTGCAAAATTAATTTTATTTCTCTATAGCTAAGTTCAACTAGACCACTAGACCGAGGATGATAAGATGATGCAATTCTATGGTAAACATCATACTTGGCAAGCATTTTATGGAAAGCACCATGCATAAAGTGTGAACCACCATCAACCATTAAAAATAACTTCCTTAAGCATTTTAATAGATGTGTTGTGATCAACACTACTGGTTGGAATAGCTTCTACCCATTTAGTAACATAATCAACATCAACCAAAATATGTGTATACCCATTAGAGGAAGGAAAATGTCCCATGTAATCAAATCCCCAAACATCAAATGGTTCAATAACAAGTGAATAATTCATAGGCATTTCTTGACGCTTACCAATATTACCTATCCTTTGACATTCATCACAAGATAAGATGAACTTACATGCATCCTTGAAGAGAGTAGGCCAATAAAATCCAGATTGCAATACCTTGTGAGCAGTTCTATCTCTAGCATGATGCCCTCCATAAGCTTCGAAGTGACATTTCCGTAGGATTTGTCCCTGTTCATGCTCAAGTACACAACGTCTAATAATACCATCTACTCCTTCTTTATAAAGATGTGGGCCATCCCAAAAGTAATGTCTTAAATCATAGAAGATTTTTTTTCTTTTGTTGGTATGTAAAGCTAGGTGGTAAATATTTAGCAACAATGTGATTAGCATAATTAGCATACCAAGGAGTACTGTGAGCAACATTTATTGCAGCTAACTGCTCATCAGGAAAACTATCATCAATAGGTAGTGGGTCATCAAGCACATTTTCAAGCCTAGATAAATTGTCAGTTACTGGGTTCTCAGCTCCTTTTCTATCAATGATATGTAAATCAAATTCTTGTAATAAGATAACCCATCGAATAAGTCTAGGTTTAGTATCTTTCTTTTCCATAAGATATTTAATAGCAGCATGGTCTGTGTGAATAGTTACTTTGGAATCAACAATATAATGTCTAAGTTTATCACAAGCAAACACAGCTGCTAAGAATTTTTTTTAGTAGTAGCATAATTTCTTTGAGCACTGCCTAGAGTTTTACTAGCATAATGAATAACATTAAGTTTCTTATCAACTCTTTTTCCTAGAACATCATCAACAACATAATCACTAGTATCACACATAATTTCCAAAGGCAAGTTCCAATCAGGTGGTTGAACAATAGGTGTAGAAATTAAGGATTTCTTGAGTGTTTCAAAGGTTCTAAGCAATCATCATCAAATACAAAAGGAATATCCTTTTGCAAAAGATTCGTAAGAGGCCTAGAAATTTTAGAAATGTCTTTGATAAATCTCTTATAGAAACCAACATGACCTAAGAAACTACGAATACCTTTTGTATCTTTAGGACATGGCATTTTCTCAATTGCATCAACCTTAGCTTTGTCCACTTCAATGCCTCTTTCAGAAATTTTATGACCCAAGACAATGCCTTCATTAACCATAAAGTGGCACTTCTTCTAATTCAAGACAAGATTTGTTTGTTCACATCTCTGCAAAACTTGATCAAGATTGCTTAAACAATCATCAAAAGACTTCCTATAAACAGAAAAGTCATCCATGAAAACCCCAACAATCTTTTCACAAAAGTCAGAGAATATAGTGGTCATACATCTTTGAAAGGTAGCAGGTGCATTGCATAAAACGAAAGGCATACGTCTATAAGCATAGGTTCCAAAGTGACAAGTAAAAGTGGTCTTTTCTTGATCAGGTTGAGAAACAGGTATTTGTGAAAAGCCAGAATATCCATCAAGGAAGCAAAAATGTGTGTACTTAGATAATCTTTCAAGCATTTGATTAATAAAAGGCAGAGGCTAATGATCTTTTCTAGTTGCTTTTTTTAATTTTCTAAAATCAATTACCATTCTATAGCCTGTAACAATTCTTTGTGGAATATGTTCATTCTTATCATCAGGAACAACATTTATACCTCCTTTCTTAGGGATACAATGAACAAGACTTACCCATCTACTATCAGCTATGGGATAGATTATACCTGCTTCCTGAAGTTTTAATATTTTTGTTCTTACCACTTCTTTCATCTTCGGGTTTAACCGACATTGGTGATCCACAACAGGTTTAGCATCAGGTTCCATATTAATTTTGTGCTGACATAGAGTGGGACTAATGCCATTTAAATCATCAAGAGTATATCCAATAGCAGCTTAGTGCTTCCTTAGAACTTTCAATAATCTTTCTTCTTCATGTACTGAAAGGTTAGCACTAATAATAACATGATATATTTTCTTTTCATCAAGATAAGCATATTTCAAAGTGTCTGGAATTTTTTTAATTCAAACACAGGATCACCTTTAGGTGGAGGAGGACCTCGTAGAGTTTCAATAGGCAAATTGTGTTTAAGCAGAGGACATTGTTCAAAGAAAATTTCTTCTATTTCATGCATATGTAAATCATTTTCATGGTCTATCAAATATTGTTCTAAAGGATCAGTAGGTGGTACATCAATAGAAGCAAGACCAATTAATTCATCCTTACTAGGCAATTCTTTTTCATGAAGCTTCCTACTAAACTTGGAAAACTTAAACTCATGAGACTCGTCACCGAAACTAACACCGACAGTTTGTTTCTTACACTCTATTTTAGCATTAACGATGTTCATGAAAGGTCTACCAAAGATAATGGGACAATAGTCATCTTGTGGGGAACCAAGAACAAGAAAATAAGTAGGGTATTTTATTTTCCCACTCAGGACTTCGACATCTCTAACAATCCCAATCGGTGATATTGTGTCTGTATTAGCAAGTTTAATAGTAACATCTATGTCTTATATCTCTCCGGGTGCTATGTCTTTCATAATTTCTTGATATAAGGTGTAAGAAATAGCACCCACACTAGCACCTATGTCATATAACCCATGATAACAGTGATCTCCTATTTTAACTGAGACAACGGGCATGCCAACGATAGGTCTATGTTTATCCTTTTTATCAGGTTTGGCATTTCTAGCAGCTTCTTCACAGAAGTAAATAACATGCCCATCTACATATTCTTCCAAGAGATCTTTAACCATAGCAATACTAGGTTCCACTTTAATTTTTTCATCAGGTTTAGGTGTTCTAATATAGCTTTTGTTAACCACAATTGAAACTTTAGCATGTTCCTTTATCCTAACAAGGAAAGGTGGTTTCTCTATATAAGCAGAAGGAACAACTGGATCAACATTATGAAGTATAGTTTCTTCTTTAACCGGTACCTGTTCTTTAGTTTCTTCTTTAATAGGTGGGTGATATTTAAACCACTTCTATTCAGGGAGTTCAACATGAGTAGCAAATGATTCACAAAAGGAGGCTACTATCTCAGAGTCAAGTCCATATTTAGTGCTAAAATTTTGAAAAGCATCAGTATCCATAAAAGATTTAACACAATCATACTTAAGTTTAAAACCCAACTCTTTACCTTTGTCGAGTTCCCAATCTTCAGAGTTGCGTTTAATTCTTTCAAAAAGATCCCACCGGAATTCGATAGTCTTCTTCATAAAAGAACCAGCATAAGAAATATCAAGCATGGTTTGATCATTACGAGAAAGCCGAGCATAAAACTTCTGGATAATAATTTCTCTTGAGAGCTCATGATTGGGGCATGAATATAACATTGACTTAATCCTCCCCAAAGCTAGAGCGATACTTTCCCCTTCACGAGGCCAAAAATTATATATATAATACTGATCACGATGAACTAGATGCATAGGATAATTTATTTTGGTGGAACTCCAATTTCAATCGATTCCAATTCCAAGATCCAATATCATCGCATAGACTATACCATGCCAATGCTTTTCCCTTCAAAGATAAAGGGAAAACCTTCTTCATACTTCATCCCTAGGTAGACCTGCAAACTTAAACATTCCACAAATTTCTTCTACATATATCAAATGCATATCAGGATGTTCGGTTCCATCTCCTGCATAAGGATTAGCTAGCAGTTGTTCTATCATACCCAAAGGAATTTCATATTCAATATTTTCAGTAGGTGCAGTAGGTTGAGGGGTAGCTAATTGCAGTTCTGGTTGAGGTGAAGGTACCCCGAACAAACCCCTCAAAGGATTGTTTTCCAGAGTAGCAAGTGATAATAAATTTTAGCACACTATATAAATGTTTCCTTACCTAATTCCACTTACCAAAGGCGTTTCACTCCTCGGCATCGGCGCCAGAAAATAAGCCTTGATGACCCACAAGTATAGGGGATCAATTGTAGCTCTTTTCGATAAGTAAGAGTGTCGAACCCAATGAGGAGTGGTCTTCAGCAAGGTAATGTCTGCAAGTGCTGAAATTGTTAGTAGCAGCGTAGTTTGATAGCAAGGTATTTTTTAGCGAGCAAGTAACAATAATAGTAGAAAAAGTTCAGCAAAGTAGCCCAATCCTTTTTAGACAAAGGGCATGCCAAAACGGTCTCTTATGATAAGCAAAGCGTTCTTGTGGGTACATGGGAATTTCATCTAGTCACTTTCATCATGTTGGCTCAATTCTTGTTCGGTAGTATGATAATTTGATATGTGGGTGGACCGGTGCTTAGGTCCTGTTCTTACTTGAATAAACCTCCTCCTTATGATTAACCCTCCCGCAAGCATCCGCAACTATGAGGAAAGTATTAAGAATAAATTCTAACCATAACATTGAACTTTTGGATCCAATCTGTTCCTTATGGAATAACGCATAAACTCGGGTTTAAGCTTCTGTCACTCCCGCAACCCATCATCTAATTGCTACTCCACAATGCATTCCCTTAGGCCCAAATATGGTGAAGTGTCATGTAGTCGACGTTCACATGACACCACTAAGGGAATCACAACATACATACTATCAAAATATCGAACACATAACAATTTCACATGATTACTTGCAACATGATTTCTCCCGTGACCTCAAGAACAAAAGTAACTACTCACAAACGATAATCATGCTCAATATCAGAGGGGTATTAAATAGAAGATTGGATTTGAACATATAATCTTCCACCAAATATACCATATAGTAATCAACTACAAGATGTAATCAACACTACTAGTCACCCACAAGCACCAATCCATAGTTCCACTAACAAGATTGAACACAAGAGATGAACTAGGGTTTGAGAGGAGATGGTGCTGTTGAAGATGTTGATGGAGATTGCCCTCCCCAAGATGGGAGATTTGTTGGTGATGATGATGACAATGATTTGCCCCTCCAGGTGGGAAGTTCCCCCGGTGAAATCGCTCCGCCGGAGGGCAAAGTGCTCCTGCCCAAGTTCCACCTCGAGGCTGCGGCGCTCCATCCCGAAAGTCCTCTCTTTATTTTTTTCTAGGTCAAAATGACTTATATACCAGAAGATGGGCACCGAAGGTGGGCCTCAGTGAGCACAACCCACCAGGGCGCGCCTGGGCTCCCTGGCGCGCCAAGTTGGGTTGTGCCTACCTGGTGGGCCCCCTCTAGTAGTTATTTGCCCCAGTAATTCTAAAATATTCCATAAAAAATCCCTGTGAAGTTTCAGCTTGTTTGGAGTTGTGCAAAATAGGTGGCCTGACGTAGCTTCTCTAGGTCCAGATTTCCAGCTGCTGGAATTCTCCCTCTTTGTGTACACCTTGCATATTATGAGAGAAAAGGCATTAGAATTACTCCAAAAAGCATTATTATGGATAAAAACACTATAAGTAATAGTAATAAAACATGTGCAAAATGGACATATCAGATATAAAGTCAATCACTGGTCCTGCTTCAGCCGTTTTTACTGGTTTGGCCTCTATCCACTTAGTGAATTTATCCACCATAACAAGTAAATATTTCTTTTTGTGGCTTCCCTTTTAAGTGGTCCGACCATATCGAGCTCCCAGACCATGAAGGGCCAAGTAATGGGGATTATTCTTAAGGCAGTGGGAGGCATATGACTTTGGTTGGTGAAAAGCTGACATTCCACACAACGATGGACAAGGACTTGTGTGTTTGCTCGGGCTATTGGCTAGAAAAGACCTATCCTGAAAGCTTTGCTTATGAGGGCCCGAGCTGTGGCGTGATGACCGCCCAGACCAACATGTATTTCAGCCAAGATTTGCCGTCCCTCCTCTTCATAGATACACCGTTGGAGAACTCCGGTAGTGCTTTTTTGTACAGTTCACCTTCGTGAACTTTGTAGGCTTTAGAGCGCCGAACTATGCGACGGGCCTCATTTTGATCATCGAGAAGCTCCTTCCTATTAAGGTAGGCCAGGAAAGGTTCAGTCCAAGGAACAATAACGGCCATGATCTCATCAGCAGAGGGTGTTATTTCAATAGCCGAACCCCCGATGATATCTGTATTGCGTTCGACTACTGGGGGCGTGACGAGGTCCGTACTGGTGTCTCCGCTCTCATCCTGCCATACCACGGATGGCTTGAAGAGACTTTCCACAAAGGTATTAGGCGGGACGGGGTTGCGCTTGGCACCCATGCGAGCGAGTATATCCGCTGCCTGGTTACTGTCTGTAGTGACGTGATGAAATTTGAGCCCCCCGAACTGAGCTGATATTTTTAATACGGCGTTTCCATATGCCGCCATTTTTGGATCTTTTGCATCGAACTCTCCATTTACCTGAGATACTACGAGGTTCGAGTTGCCACACACCTCTAGGCGCTGTATGCCCATGGAGACAGCCATGCAAAGACCATGTAGAAGTGCCTCATATTCGGCTGCATTATTAGAGTCCGTATACATGATTTGCAACACAAGCGGACTGTGTCCCCTGTAGGGGATGTCAAGATGATGCCAGCCCCCAGTCCAACTAGCATTTTAGAGCTGTCGAAGTACATGATCCAGTTGGAGTAGGAATTGTATTCTTTGGGGAGCTCGGCTTCCGTCCACTCTGCGACGAAGTCGACCAGCACCTGAGATTTAATAGCTCGGCGTGGCTTGTATGTTATTTCAAATGGTAAGAGCTCAATGGCCCATTTAGCTATGCGGCCGGTGGCGTCCCCGTTGTTTATAATGTCGTTAAGTGGTACTTCAGATGCCACCAAGATCGAACACTCTTGAAAATAGTGTCGGAGTTTTCGGGATGCCATAAAGACCGTGTAAGCTATCTTTTGGTAGTGAGGGTATCGGGATTTGAATGGTGTAAGGACCTCCGATATGTAATAAACTGGCTTTTGGATGGGGAATTTATGCCTCTCTTCCCCTCGCTCGACGACGAGTACGACGCTCACTACCTGGTGAGTTGCAGAGATATAAAGCAGCATAGGCTCACCAACACTTGGGGCGGCTAGCATTGGATTGCCTTCTAATAAGGTTTTTATTGCTTCCAATCCGGCTGTGCCGCTTTCGTCCATTCAAAGTTGTCGGTGCGGCTGAGCAGTCTATAAAGTATTAATGCCTTTTCTCCTAATCTGGAGATAAAGCGGCTCAAGGCCGCTACGCACTGAGACGTCCATTTTGCATCATGCTTTTATATCGATATTTATTGCATTATGGGCTGTTATTACACATTATGTCACAATACTCACTGGTACAATGAGCTCCTAAACAACGGGTTTAAAACCCCTTTCAGCGATGGCATTTGGAACCGTCGCCAAGTGAGTGTGGGCGATAGGGGGGTCCTTCCCACACGACCCAGAAATCGTTGGGGATAGGCCCTCATGGGACCCAGGCTGCGGCCGTGTGCGATCGGGCGAGGCATGGAAACCCAATCATTTCCGTAGGTATGTACATCCCACACAGTGAATCCCAGAAATCATTTCTGTAGGTATGTACATCCCACATGGTGAATCCCAGAAATCATTTCCGTAGGTATGTACATCCCACACGGTGAATCCCATAAATCATTTCCGTATGTATGTTCATCCCACACGGTGAATCCCAGAAATCATTTCCGTAGGTATGTACATCCCACACGGTGAATCCCAGAAAATCATTTCCGTAGGTATGTACATCCCACACAGTTCTTTGTGTGGAAACGTGTGTGCAAGGTGGCCTAACGCAAACAGTTCACTGCCAGAAGTCATGTGTGATTGTTAGTTGATCGAACACGCCTACTTTCTAGAAACCGTGCAGGTTGTTTGAGTTCATCGCCCATGGTGGTGTCTGAGTAACCGTTTGCAATAGAAAACCCCAATAAGCAGGGTAATTAGCCTATTATTGATAATTCATGTACTAATCAAACCGATATTTCTTATAAAACATGCCAGATATTTCATATCCGTATAAAAGCAACAAGGATTTCATAATTGAATTACATCAGATAGCTTCGACACTCAGTTACGCCATTATAGAACAGCACAAAGTTTCACATGCAGCATAAAAAAACCTTTGGAAAGTAGCATCATACACGGTAAATAGATAGATGTATCTCATCTGGGAAACTGCAGAAGCGAAAGGCAAATATTGAGCCTTCAGTGATGTTGAATGTCCTTGCAACTTTAGGCCAGTGGCTATGGATAATTGCCTGCCCAACCTTCATCCTCTTCAGCAAGACTTCAATATTGTACCATGGGTGTTGAATGAATACCTTCCTCACCTCTTGACCATGTAGGTGGTTTGAGAGGTAATCATCAGTGAACTGCTTTGAAAAGTACTGAAAACAAAGCTATGCATAAATCGCTGTTGTAAATTTTGAAATGGCGCAATGGGTAAAAACAAGGTAAAAGAGTTGGTACCATCCTATAGTTGACTGATGCCTTCTTCATTGTGCAAACAAAGATCTTGCTGTTATTCGTCGCAAGTTTCTTCATCCTAACAATCTTTCTGAGTTTCTTGACTTGACTGATATTCATGGACATCTCATTTCCCCATATGCGTCGAACAGTGGGTCTAAGTCTCTCTGACAGTAGGACCTACATGTGCAAGACCAAATTGTAAGAAACCTAAATATTAGAATGATTCCTGCAACTGCACAATAATGTGCTATTATCCAAAGGACCCTGCTTGGACAAACCTCGATGGTAAACCGCAGTGTCTCCCATTGTTTCCCTGCAACACACATAAGGAAGATCTTGATCAGGTTAACTGAGAGTTGCCATACTATCAGTAGAATATGTATTGATTACAACCAAATTCGATTGGTTTCACATGCATAACAATACAAAATTGTACCCACGGAAAATGAAAATAAAATTGCAGAACTGAACCAAACATTTAAATGGACAACAGACCAAATGAGCCAAAATATTTAACTAAGCACGACATTGCAGAATAGAAACATGTACTAGAAGATAAGACAGTTAGCAAAACAAAGAATGCTTAAGAACAGTACTACGTAATGTAGCAATTGTTGGACCAAAGTGTGAACTTAACATTACATTTCAGAGGACCAAATTGTTAACTGAACATCATATTGCATATTAACATTACAGAGGACAAATCACTAGAAGGCACTGGCGTTGGCCTCGAGAAAACATCACGAACTGTATTTTAAAGTAGACAACCGCGTGGCGGTGTCGACGATTGCCTTGAAGACGAGGTTCTCCTCCAAGATCTGGCGGTCGACACGCATGCCAGCCATAGCGATCTCGTTCGCGCGTGCGGCCGCATGCTACTCAGCTCCATGTTATACTGCATGTAAAATGGCTGTGGGCGGTGCTTAATTGGAGGAGGGGATAGTGATTTCGGTGGAAGGTGTCGCTCTGTCAATCGGGGCCTATGGGATGGGAAAGGAGGAGGATGGTGTGGGTGGGGTATGGATTACCTGACCATATCGAGGAGGCCGCGCAGCAAGAAGAAGGGTCGGTGGCGAGGAGGCCGCGTAGCAAGAAGAAGGGTCACCGGCGAGGAGGCGGCGCTGCAAGAAGAAGGGTCACCGGCGAGGAGGCGGCGCTGCAAGAAGAAGGCTAGCCAGTGAGGAGGTGACGCTGCAAGAAGAAGGGTCGCCGGCGAGGAGGCTTAGCTGCCAGTAAGCAGCAGTGAAGGTTTGAACTTGGAAAGCAAGGAGGAATAGTGGAAATGTGGTTTTTGGTAGGAGGGAGGGGGAGGGGAAATAGATATTTCCGCGGTGGCAAAACAAATTTGCTCGGTGCCGCGAGAAACTGGTGTGCAAGTATGGTTCAAGCGGGGGCGGTGGACTGTAGACGACAAAGCTTCCTGCGTAAGCCAGACAAGATGGTGCACCAAGATATTTTATATCGCATCCCACACGATTCTTTCTAGTAAAATGTTTGTGGTATACCTGATTTTTTTCATTATGTTTTGAAAGACAAAATGGTGTTACGGAGGGAAAGGATGGTGTTCGAATTGCTAGAACATTTACGTACAATGAACATGCAACTAGTACATGAGTGTCGTGTTTAAATTTGGAATTATTCCGGGTTCGTTTGGCATTTTTATGCATTAATTGAGTTTTTGGGCTTTTAATGTGCATAATCAAATTTGAACTACAAGCACATGCTCCAATGCACCAAAGTTTGCTGAAAAATCGCATGTGTGTCTTTGGGTGAATTTATAGGTCCCATGCAAGAAATGGGAATAAAATTCAAACATCTGGGCGTCGTGACTCAGCCGGAAAGATTGAGAAACTTGGTTTTTTAATTCCTGTAAATCCAAAACATGGCTGAAAATCATGAAACTTGGCATGGTCTCATGACATGGCACCAACATGCCGCGGTAATTTTTTTGGCCGAATTGGGACAAGCTTTGGTGTAAGCTTCTTGCAAAACGGAGCTTCCCTCAAGAAGGCTCATGGTTCCGGGAGGGAACATGTCACCTCTGTGTGCGAAACGACATACGTACACTGCCTTCTCCCGCCTTAATTTTTTTGCACATGCAGATTAGACCAAATAGAAGTATCATGCTAAATTTTGGAATTATTCTGTGTTCGTTTCGCCTTTTTATAAATTTATTGAGTTTATGGGCTTTTAATGTGCATAACTCAAATTTGAACTACAAGTGCGTGCTCCAGTGCACCATAGTTGTTTGAAAAATCACATGTGTGTCCTTGGGTGAATTTCTAGGTCCCATGCAAGAGATGGGAGTGAAATTGAAACATCTGGGCGTCGTGGCTCGGCCGGAAAGATTGAGAAACTTGGTTTTTTAATTCCTGTAATTCCAAAACACGCCTGAAAATCATGAAACTTGGCATGGTCTCATGACATGGCACGGACATGCTGCGGTAATTTTTTGGCCGAATTGGGACAAGCTTTGGTGTAAGCTTCTTGCAAACCGGAGCTCCCCTCAAGAAGGCTCGTGGTTCCAAGAGGGAACGTGTCATCTCCGTGTGTGAAACGACATACATACACTGCCTTCTCCCGCCTTAATTTTTTTGCACAGCCAGATTAGACCAAATAGAAGTACCGTGCTAAATATTGGAATTATTCCGGGCTCGTTTCGCCTTTTTTATACACTAATTGAGTTTCTGGGAATTAATGTGCATAATTCAAATTTGAACTACAAGCACAGGCTCCCATGCACCAAAGTTGTTTGAAAAATCACATGTGTGTCCTTGGGTGATTTTCTAGGTCCCATGCAAGAGATTGGAGTGAAATTCAAACATCTGGGCGTCGTAGCTCGGCCGGAAAGATTGAGAAACTTCATTTTTTAATTCCTGTAATTACAAAACACGCCTGAAAATCATGAAACTTGGCATGGTGTCATGACATGGCACGAACATGCTGCGGTAATTTTTTTGGCCGAATTGGGACAAGCTTTGGTGTAAGCTTCTTGCAAACCGTAGCTTCCCTCTAAAAGGCTCGTGGTTCTGAGAGGGAACGTGTCACCTCCGTGTGCAAAATGACATACGTACACTGCTTTCTCCCGCCTTATTTTTTACACAGCCAGATTAGACCAAATAGAAGTACCGTGCTAAATTTTGAAATTATTCCATGCTCGTTTCGCCTTTTTTATACATTAATTGAGTTTTTGGACATTTAATGTGCATAATTCAAATTTGAACTACAAGCACATGCTCCAGTGCACCAAAGTTGTTTGAAAAATCACATGTGTGTTCTTGGATGAATTTCTAGGTCCCATGCAAGAGATGGGAGTGAAATTCAGACATCTAGGCATCGTGGCTCAGCCGAAAAGATTGAGAAACTTCTTTTTTAATTCTCGTAATGCCTGAAAATCATGAAACTTGGCTTGGTGTCATGACATGACACGAACATGCTGCGGTAATATTTTTGGCCGAATTGGGACAAGCTTTGGTGTAAGCTTCTTGCAAACTGGAGCTTCCCTCAAGAAGGCTCGTGGTTTTGAGAGGGAACATGTCATCTCCGTGTGCGAAACGACATACGTACACTGCCTTTTCCCGCCTTATTTTTTTACACAGCCAGATTAGACCAAATAGAAGCACCGTGCTAAATTTTGGAATTATTTCGGGCTCGTTTCACCTTTTTTTATACATTAATTGAGTTTCTGGGCATTTAATGTGCATAATTCAAATTTGAACTACAAGCACATGCTCCAGTGCACCAAAGTTGTTTGAAAAATCACATGTGTGTTCTTGGGTGAATTTATAGGTCCCATGCAAGAGATGAGAGTGAAATTCAAATATCTGGGCATCGTGGCTCGGCCGGAAATATTGAGAAATTTGGTTTTTTAATTCCTATAATTCCAAAACATGCCTGTAAATCACGAAACTTGGTGTGGCGTCATGACATGGCACCAACATGTTGTAGTAAATATTTTTGGCCGAATTGGGACAAGCTTTGGTGTAAGCTTCTTGCAAATTGGAGCTTCCTTCAAGAAGGCTCGTGGTTCCGAGAGGGAACGTGTCACCTCCGTGTGCGAAACGACATACGTACACTGCCTTCTCCCGCCTTATTTTTACACAGCCAGATTAGACCAAATAGAAGTATCGTGCTAAATTTTGGAATTATTCCGGGTTCGTTTGGCCTTTTTATACATTAATTGAGTCTCTGGGCATTTAATGTGCATAATTCAAATTTGAACTACAATCAAATGCTCCAGTGCACCAAAGTTATTTGAAAAATGACATGTGTGTCCTTGGGTGAATTTCTAGGTCCCATGCAAGAGATGGGAGTGAAATTCAAACATCTGGGCGTCGTGGCTCGGCCAGAAAGATTGAGAAACTTCATTTTTTAATTCCTGTAATTCCAAAACACGCCTGAAAATCATGAAACTTGGCATGGTCTCATGACATGGCACCAACATGCTGTGGTAATTTTTTTGTCCGATTTGCGAAGGCCCACACATTAACAAGCAACAAAGTCATTTTGGAACAAGTGTTGTCACGTTACAAATCGGAAACACAAGTATTATTGAAACAGTGGGCATTCGACTTACCAATTACGTGCGGCCACGCGTCCCTTTTTTATTGGCTAGGAGGTGCCGTGCGGGGTAGCTATTTGAGTACGGGAGGCGTGTGATCAGACCCCTGCACGTGCTCATTGGGAGGAGAGCCTTTTACCGCTATCCACCGCGCACCTCCCTCCCAACGTCTCCATTAATGGCGCCCGAGCACCTGTTCTACGGCGTGGCTATATGTCTCACTGGACTGAGATTTAAGAGAGAAAAATGAAAATCTAAAAAGAAAGTTTTGCATGGATCTTGATGTAAGATCCGACTGACCTTATAGCATCGATTGCGACTTATAGCAAGCATGATGAATATAAGGACGATAATAGTGGATACCAATTGTCTTACATATTTAGAAACATAATTAAAAAAAATCCACATGCGGCAACGCCCGAAATACACAAGGGCAAAAGAAGAAGGAAGACAATGATCTAGCTCGCTGATCTCTACTTTCTTGATGCGTTGCTGCAGGCCGCGGGAACTAGTCTCCACGGCAAGCGGCGACGAGCTCTTTCTTGTCCTCAAGATGCTGCTTGAGAGCAACCACGAATTCCTCTACTAGCCTTCTGCGCTCGATGCACAACTTGTTATTCTCATCCATAAGTTTCTTGACGATGACGGCGGTCCTCTTCAACAAGGAAGTGGTCTGCTCCTGCTGCTCCGCACTTCTGATGATCTTCGCCCTCAGCAGGCCGCGCTTGGCCCGGAGCTTCGGATTGCTCTCATTTAGTTGCCGGATGACGTCGGTAGACTGTTCAAACGAGGCTTGCAGGTCATCCTGCAACCTCGCCCACCTGGAGATCTGATCCATCTGCCTATGGACGAGGGCACGCATGCGCCTGTTAGAGTCCTCGCCTGCCCGCGAGGCATTTTCCTAGGCCGCCGCGACAAGGGAGGACATCTCTGCTGCATTCGCAGCGCGGAGGGACATCTCTTTTGCTTCTGCGGCGCAGCCAGACCATTCTGCTACATTGACGGCGCGGCGGGTCCTCCGTGCTGCTTCGGCGGCGCGACGGGGCTTCTCTGCTGCTACGGCAGTGCGGCAGGACATGTTGGCTGCTATCGTGGCGAGGTGGGACATCTCTCGTGCTCCCACTTCTAGGCTCGCCTCTCCCCGGTCGCAATCTCTCGACCCAGAACTCACGCTGGACATGGCGGATGCAAGGAACAATGATGAATGACTTGTTTGTTTTTGACTTTTTGTGGATGAGGAGTTGAGGAGGAATGTGCAGTCATCTTGGAGTAGTAGTATTTTTACAACCGCATAGTAATACACTCCTAAGTGGGAAACCTTTTAGGTTTTGATCGGTGTGAACATGTTTGCAATTTGGAATGTGACGGGACGCATGCTCAAAATTTACTGACGGTTATAAGTGCGGCACTATTCCCAGAAGGCGTAATGTGGGCATGTACACCTTCTCGGCCACGTACGTGGCATTTGCACCATAGGGTGCACCGCAATAGGCAATGTCAGCACACGTCTTTTAATTAGAATGCGTGTGCCCGTCTAGCGCACACATGTTGATCTATTTAACTATTTCAGTTGGTTGTGGCTAATCACAAACAGTTCATCCATGTGAAGTGTATGCCATCAATCACACACACTTTGATCTGGCTTACCCGTTTCTGTTCTGTTGCCTAATTGCAAACAGTTAATCCTTCTGAAGCGTATGCCCTCAATCACACACAACTTGATCTGGCTGACCGTTGCTTTTGTGTTTCCTAATCACAAACAGTTCATCCGAGTGAACCGTATGCTGTATATCGCACACACCTTCATCTGGCTGCCCGTTTCTTTTGTGTTGCCTAATCACAAACAGTTCATCCGAGTGAACCATATGCCCTATGTCGCACACGCCTTCATCAGGTTGCCTGTTTCTTTTGTTACGCCTCATCGCAAACAGTTCATTGGACTGAACCGTATGCCCTGGATCGCACACGCAACTAAAATCTGAACCGTGTTTGATGCATCCTCCATCGCAAACATTTTCACCTTTTTTGACGGTTTTCATACATCACCGTTTGTGATTATGGCACCGCACAAAGTTTCTCGAAGGGTCTCTGATCGTAGTTTCACGTTAGCAGCATCCTGCAGTAGTGATTATGGCCGAACGAATTTTTTTCTGTCATACATATGACACTTCTATGACGATAATTGTGACAAAACCCGGTATCATCATAGATGTGGTGGGCTCCTACTTCTATGACAAAAAATCATGATAGAAAATGGGCTTTTCGTCCTGGGCGGGCTGGAGACGCAGCTGCATGACATTTTTTGGGCCGTCCATGACGGAAAAAACCGTGGTAGAAGCAAGGGCGAGGAAAATTTCGAGGAGTTCCCGGTTACGGTAGGAGGTCGGGGGCCGAGCGATGCGCGTTTCTCTCGTACACGTACGCGCGTGTGTGCGAGGCGTTGGCTCTAACTGAACCCGAGCGAGGCGTTGGGCTCTAACTAAACCCGAGTGACTGCACTGCAGGCTACGCATTACTGAACCCGAGCGATCGATCGATGGCTGTTAACTGAACCCGATCGAGCGATTCCGTCGCTACTGCTGCTAACTGAAGTCGATCGATGGGATGAGCAGTGAGCGTTGCGGTGGGGTTTGGATGAACAGTGAGAGGTGGCGTTGCCTCTGGATGAACAGGACCCCATGGTGTGGTCGAGGGCTAGATAAACATTAGACGATGGAGGGGTGCCCGTGGAGGGGTGGATGAACATGACCCCGTGGTGTGGAGGGCTGGATGAACAGTAGACGGTGGAGGGGTGGTTGAACAGGACCCCGTGGTGTGGAGGGCTGGATGAATAGTAGACGGTGGAGGGGTGCCCATGGAGGGGTGGTTGAATAGGACCCCGTGGTGTGGAGGGCTGGATGAACAGTAGACGGTGGAGGGGTGGTTGAATAGTAGCCGGTGGAGTAGCGCGCGGTGGAGGCTGGCTGAACAGGAGCCCGTGGAGGCTGGAGGAGGTCGACGGTGGAGATGAACAGTATCCCGTGGAGTCCCGTTTTGTGGTACGCCACACCCCTCCCGATGAACATGACCTCCGTTTCGACCGTAGCGCTCCAACACAAGTCCGTTTCATCCGTTTTGCGGTACGCCACACCCCTCCCGATCAACAGGACCCCCGTTTCGACCGTAGGAGGTCCGTTTCCTCCGTTTTGTGGTACGCGAGACCCCTCCCGATGAACAGGATCTCATTTCGAACGTGGCCGGTCAAATACAAGGCTGTTTCCTCTGTTCTGCGGTACACCAGGCATCGTTTCCATCGCCTGTTCCGTCCAAGCCCTCCTGATGAACACGACGCATTCCATTGCCTCCCCATGAACATGGCGCATTCCGTTGCCTCCCCATGAACACGACGCATTCCGTTGCCTCCCCATGAACACGATGACGACGTTGTTTCTCCGTTCCGACCCATCCATGTACACGAGGCCTGGCCATACGTATGCGCGAGTAGGCGTTCGAGACCCCGCCCGTATGTACACATACATGGCCGTATTTTCTTTCTTGCACCCTGGCCGCTGTATGTACGTGTAAATGCTACGTGCGCGCCTCTACTACGACACGTGCGCGCCTGTACATCGACCAGTATGTACGTACATGTTCGTGACCAGAATGACAATGCTACGTACGCTTCGACCAGGTGGGTCCCGACTGTCAGACACTTCCTTGCCTGTGAAGATGTAGCTGGTGGGTCCCAGCTGTCAGGGGGCAAATCATTTTTTTGCCTGGACGCACTTCCTTGCATGCGAAGATGTAGCTGGTGGGTCCCAGCAGTCAGGGGGAAACATTTTTTTTGAGAAATACAGTGGCCCGTCTAGTGGGTCCCGCTGTCAGGTGGAGGAATAATTATTTTGCACGTAATAAGGAGGCACTTCCTTGCTGCGGCCGTGGACCCAGCTGTCAGCCTCTCCACGTAAAGTCCATGTCCGATGGAAGCCGTTCCTTGACCAGGTTGACCACGCCACGCCGAGAGCACCAGGGCGGTGGACGACGGCGAGGCCTAAGAAGGGGAGGACGCGGAGCCGGGGAAGATGCGCACAGTGGATGCCCACACGTAGAGGAGTACGAGGGTTCACTGGTTCGCTGCGGTGTGAGGCTGCCGTCGCCACAGAATAACAGGGGGTGAGGGTGAGTAGAGGGATGGCCTGGCCAGCAGTGGGATTAGTAGGGGTGGTGAGGCCTCCGCCGCATCGCAGCCGGCCACGGGAGGCAGGAGCATGAGGCACGACCGGCGCTGGTTTGGGCAGCTGGAGCAAGAAGACCAGAGGTTGAAGAAGCACTACGGCCGTTGGATGGACATCGTACGATCACTGGAGCTAGAATCGTGCATATTGACTAAGTTGACAAAGCCCTCCATCCCCGTCAACTTAGTAGGCCCACAAGTCAGCCTGCCACTATACTGGGTCCCAGCTAACAGGGGGATTATTCATTTTTTTGTGCGTAATAAGGAGGCACTTCCTTGCGTGCGAAGATATAGCTGGTGGGTCCGAGCTGTCAGCGGCGGTAACATTTTTTTCGCGAAATACAGAGGCCCTTTCGGTGGGTCCCTGATGTCAGGTGGAGGAATGATTATTTTGCGCGTAATAAGGAGGCATTTCCTTGTGTGCGGCCGTGGACCCAGCTGTCGGCCTCTCCACGTAAAGTCCACTTCAGATGCATGTCGGTCATTGATCACGTTGACCAGGCCGCGCCGAGAGGACCAGGGCAGTGGACGACGATGAGGCCTAGGAAGGGAACGACACGAAGGCAGGGAAGACTCGGCAATTGTTTCCCACGCGGAGGGAGTACAACTGTACGAGGGTTTACTAGTTCGTCTGCCGTCGCTGGAGAATAACAACAGGTGTGGGTGAGTAGAGGGATGGCTAGGCCAGCGATGGGAGTACGGTGGGGCGGTGAGGCCTGCGCGGCAGCAGAGACAGCCACGGGGAGGAGGGAGCAAGCAGTCCCGCCGGCGCCTGTTTGAGCGGCTGGAGCAGGAAGAGCAGAGATTGAAGAAGCACGACGGCCGTTGGATGGCCATCCAACAGTCACTGCTTGTGCGTCAACCTTTTTTTAGGAAAGCATCAAATCTGTGGAAAACAACATACAACCCATTTGCTAATTCTTCAGGTTTTTTTGGAGCCCATATTCTTTTTGTTAGCATTACAGCCCATATTGTGGCCACGGTTAAAAAATTATACGAAATTTTGCATATTTCGGTGCGGTCTGAACTGTTTTTAATCCCGAAATTTCGACTCACATTCAAACTGATTTTAAAAATAAATGTATATCAATATAAAATCCATCAAATTCTCCACGCATAAAAATTAATGTAATTTAAAATCTCGAAATTAAAAAAAAGATATTTGAAACCAATTGCTGGTTTGATGTGTTTTAAAAATGTACAACCCATTTCTCATTACTGATGGGCCATTTGCTCGGCCATCTGAATGAAAGCTCTCCTCGTCTTGAAAGATTTGCAGCCCAACAGGCCTGACAAAGCGACTTACTTGGCAAATCACAAAAAAACTGGGCTGTGACCGTGGACCCAACTGTCAGTCCATTTGTTTTTTTAGTCCATTTGGTGGGCTAGGTGAAACAGTGATGTAGCACCTATGCATCCCATTTAAATTCCATTTGCATTTTTCTCGAAAGCTGCGGACTTGCTGGGCTGGGTGAAAATATCATGTTGGGCTAGACAGAGAAATGTTATAAAAACATAAACACATGATTGCACGTCAGTAAAATCTTTGCAAGCTTATGTACACAATCACTAGGAGTTAACTTGCCAAGTTATATATAAACAATTATTATTATTATTTTGTAAGAACATTCAACTTACGAAATAAAATATCATTTTAATTTGATGAGTTAATAGTACATGGGGTATTATTATTTTTTAGGCTAGACATGGGACAGTTGAGTTGGTTCTAGGGGAAAGTACTGGGAGAAAACTCAGTTTACATAGAAAAAGAAAGTGGCAGAAAATCCAGAGACCTGCTGAGTCCACCTGAGGAGGGGAATATGTTGGGAGGAAGGAGATTCAAAGCACGGCAGCCGAGTGAACTAGTTTTTTTACGGACAAGTGAACTAGTTTACATACATAAGCAAATTGCCACTAAAAAAGCAATCAGGTTAATGGGTTCTTAAAAGAAATATTTTGGACAAAACAGATAATTATGACACATAGGCTAATGCATGAAACACTCACATGATAAAGGTGCTTATAAACAGATAAAGTACAACATCTAGACCTTCCTGGCATGCTTGATCATGACGCTGCAGCTGTCCGTGTACTCGTCGGTTACGAGAAGCAGACACGCCCTCATGTCCAAGATCTGCATGTACATGTCGTAGCATGTGTATGCGCCCTTGGCCGCGTTGGTTATGTAGGCTAGATTCAGAGGTATCTCCCACGTGTTCAGGTCGTCTTCTTTCATGTTGGCATATCAGGGGTCGATGATGGTCTCAGAGAGGTCAATCACAGAGTCCTTCTCCTGCCCGTTGCTGATGATCTTGTATTGCTTCTGGATGTCGACAAGCTTGTTGCACCAGATGGCCGAATCGTCGCGTTCTTCCTTCTCTCCACCATAGCGAAGGTGCAGTCGGTGCTGCCAATGAAACGGGCGAATTCTCCAGAACCTGGTGCAGCCATAGGACTGAGGCGAGGCAGAGCTTCACCGAGTCCGTATCGTTGGTGTACATCACATTCAACTTGGTGCAGCCATAGGACTGAACGGCAAACTCAAAGGGGAACTCCTTGCTGAAGTCCATATCCAGCAGGCTCACCCCTCGGATCGCCATTGGAGTCTCTTTGAGTGAACGAGTGTGTAGGCGGCAGCATCAGTTCGTTTTTCAGCTCTTGGGGAACTGTATTCAACAGTAAGCTGAGTGTGTACAGGCGACAACAGTTACTACCCCTCCCTCGCCCGCTGCACGCCCGGCAGAAGATGCACCCTCGGCCACACGTCGGTTCACGAGCGGGTCTGTATTGGTACTGTAATAACAGGAGTTAGTGGTCACTTTACTTAAATTTAATTAGCTTTAATAGAAATTTGTACTTAAAACAAGCGATGCATTCGCTAGTTCTATCAGTGCCACAGGATCAACATGCACAACAATTAGAATTATTATTCTCAGGACGCACACGATCATCACATTTGTCGCACTTTCACAAAAGATAATACTACCGAGTTTGAACTGTTTGTTATGGTTGTTGTCCTCTGCATCATCATGCCGTGTTTCCCAGCTTGCAAGATTCAGAACCAACAAATAAGATCCAAATAATAAGTACAACAAAGATGCCTACACATCTCACTGATTCCGAGCTTGCAAGATTCAGAACCAACCCATTAGAGCCTTTTGATAAAGTGAATATCGGGATTAAATCCATCTTGGCTAGCCATGCCATACAATCGAAGAACTTGGCGAATGCTCTTGACTGTCACAACATCTGTAGTTGAGTATTCCTGTTTGCACAACATGTTTGCACAGCACAAACAAGGAGATAGGAGAGCATGATTTCGCTTTAATAGCGGCCTCCTTGAACTCAACCTCCAGCTCTACTTGGATGAGGTCTGCCTGGAGTTCCATGATTCAATTCCTGCGCCTTTTTCTGCAGTTCACCTGAAATGAAGCAAAGATTGCATCATTCAGCTAGCAAGAAGTACTTGCTCTTGTGAGCTGGCAGGTTCTTCTTTAGTAGTTGCACTAAAATTGAGGAACATTAAGGTTGGCTGTCCGGCTCATGTAAGGTGCAACTATAATTTTCTTATCCTTTTGTGCAGTTCCACTAAAATAAAGTGCCATTGTGGTGACAGTGACGGCTCCATCTTGCAAAGGCTAATAAAATGTTGCACGAGACTACCAGCAGAACTTGATAGGGATTTTGGAAACTACAATCACCATTTTGTGCAGTTCCACCAAAATTGAGAGATGTTGCCTAGGTGACATTTTAGTTGAAGTGCACAAGACACTCATTCAAAAAAAAGTGTTTTCTGCAGTTCACCAAAACGTCACAATAGCAACAAGGTGAAATGGATATCCCTATCTGCACAAAAAGATAGAAAGTAAACAGTTGCTGGTCAATAAGAATATACGAAACATATACAAAATGAAAAGAAGCATCTTAATTATGTTCATGGCAATCACGCAAGGACAATAGAAATTTTAAAACGTCAGCGATACTTCATGTTACCAGAAGCATTACGATCAACAATGAGATTACTCAAATATAGGATTACTTTAATGGTGGCATTGCTTGTTTACCAGACACAGTAAATCAACAGCAGCTAAAGAGTTGGTTTAAGGGCATGGGACCGTGGGGACACCAGGACACTCAACAGCGTAAAGGAGCAACTTACTTATCATACTGGGGAAAACAATAGGAGTGCCATTGTACTATGTGAGGGCAGCAAATCTAATCCTGGAGACCTTTTACTATGTGAGGGCAGTAAATCTAATCCTGGAGACCTTTTACTATGTGAGGGCAGCAAATCTAATCCTGAGACCTTTTACTATGTGAGGGCAGCAAATCTAATCCTAGAGACCTTTTACTATGTGATGGCAGCAAATCTAATCCTAGACATACTCTGTTGACTTGTCCACCAGCCGCCACTTTCTACCCCTTTTTCAACCAATAATAGATCTGTTCCTTATCCAGTTTGTACTGCGTTTTCCCATTATTTCCCTTTTCAACCAAGAGACCGGTTGGGTATCCGGTCTCTACTACTTTCACCATTTTATTTCCTCTTTGAATCAAGTCCTAGATTCATGCTACAGCTTTCCCCCCTTTCTTTGTTGTTTGAACAAAGCCCTAGTTTTGAATGCATGAAGTAGCTTTACCTCTAATAATACTAAAAATTAAGGTGGCTTTGGAAGAGCTGAAGGGAGTAGAAAAAGATGCACATGCAGACACGTGGGGAGCTAGGGCAGTAAAGCAAGGCCGCTTTCGAAGAACTTATACCCGAGGGTCGCCAGGATGTCGGCGGCGGCAGGTCGGATCTGCGGACAATACGACAGGGAGGAAGAAGGGTCGGAGGACCTCCCGAGCCGGCCATATGTCGGAGAGAACGACACGGGCAGAGGATCGGGGCCCTCTGGCAGCTGTGGGTTTCCTCCCTCGGCGGCGATGACCGCGTGAATGATGCACCTTTTAGTCCTCTACACACACCGGCCGAAGGGATCCGACCGGATCTGTGACCAGCGGTGAGCAGAGAGAAAATGTCGCTACCGCTGTCTTGTTTATATCTGGAGAGGATGAGAGAATGAAGAGAGCAACCCTAGTAAAGCAAGCGCTCAGGCCCCTGCGTCCATATATAGTGGAGTGATTATCTTTTCTCTCTCCACAACAAGCGTTTCAATTTGTGTACGTGGCATTAAAGAAAAGAAACTCTCTATTTAAGGTGACTACTGTACGACTCCTACTTACTACTAGTAGTACTACAGTATTGTTCACTTGTGCTCCCCGCCCCTCCATTCATTGAACAATCCCACGGGTGAATAAACACACAGTAAGTACTGTATTTATATAGAACGAACAAGCTCGAACTATTTTCGCGTAGTTAAAAGTTGAGGGCGGGGCCTTTCCCAGGCAGTACGCGCGGCAATTTTCGGGTAGGGCCAGAAGACTATTGTATTTTTTTTAAAAAAACTTCGAGACGGCCACATAACATGGAGCCGACCCCAACGATTTTAAGCTTACAGGCACGGTACATGCTATCCTAGACTACTATACACATGAAACTGCCACACGAGCGTTCGGGCTGCGCTTGGCTCTTCACCTCTTCGAGAAGTTGAACAATGATGGAATACTACTGCACTGGAGGAGTACTACAGTACGCTTCTGGCCATCTGACACCGATTGAACTTCTGCATGTCCACCGCGTGCGGGAGGGAGAGCGTGTAGCGAAAGCTTCTCCTAGTCTTGCCAGCCACCACGCTCATGGGCGAGGGAGGGACGCCCCCGCCTTTGCGTGTATGACAGGTGGCCCCTACAGGTGTGTGGCCAACCTGTCATACAGCCAAAGGCATGTGCAGTTAAGTCCGCGAGGGAGAGGATAATCAAACTTCTCGTTAATGTATGAGTTGACGCGACACATCAAAGCAATGCACTCGATATATTTCAATAATTTGCGTGTGTGACTCCCAGATGCAGAGGCCGGGGGTCATCATCCTCCTTTTCGAGAAAAAATAGACGCGTGTGTGAGAGGACGAGTGCGTGCGTGCACCTCTTCTCTTCCTGTATAACGTACTACTAAACTCAAAGTACAAATTTTTGTGGGTGGCACGATGGTGCGTGCGAGAAGTCCCGAGAGATAGGTTTAATGCATTAATTGCAATGCATGCATTGGTAAATTTTCTCTTAATACTTGCATGCAATAATTTAATGCACCTTGGAATCTGAACATGTGTTGGGGACAACCAAATTGAGCCTTATAAAATGGAAAAACTAAAATTTTGAGATAAGCCCTATAAAACCGGAAAGGAGGGAGTAGAAAAAGAAGTACTCCATCCCGGAATAGTGCCGCACTTCGAAACTAGAACCATCAATAAATTTTGAGCTTGTGTCTCGTCACATTCCAAAATCTCCATCTATATTGAATTGCAAACCTGTTCACACCGATCACAACCTAAACGGTTTCCCACTTAGGAGCGTATTAGTACTTGGTTATGAATACTAGTATGCCAAGATGACTGCACATTCCTCCTCAACTCCTCATCCACAAAAACAAACAAGTCATTCAGCATCCTTCCCTTGCGTCTGCCATGGCCAGCGTGAGTTCTGGGTCGAGAGATTGCCACCAAGGAGAGGCGAGCATGGAAGCGGAAGCACGAGAGATGTCCCGCCTTGCTGCGAGAGCAGCCGACATGTCCCATCGCGCGGAAGTAGCAGCACAGAGGTCCCGCCGTGCCGCTGAAGCAGCACGGAGGTCCCGCCGCACCGTCGATGCAGCAGACTAGTCCAGCCGCGCTGCAGAAGCAATAGAGATGTCCCGCCGCGCCGCAGCGGCCTGGGAAAATTTCTCGCGGGCACACGACGACTGTTACAGGCGCATGCATGCGATCGTCCATAGCCAGACGGATCAGATCTCCCGCTCTGCGAGGTTGCAGGACGACATGATAGCCTCGTTTGAACAGGTTACCAGTGTCATTCGGCAACTAAGGGAGGGCAATGAGAGGCTCCGGGCCAAGCGCGACCTGCTGAGGGAGAAGACCGTCCGAAGTGCAGACCTGTAGGAGGAGACTAGTGCCTTGTTGAAGAAACTTATGGACGAGAATGACATGCTCCGCAACGAGCGCCAAAGGCTGGTGGAGGAATCCGTGGATGTTCTCAAGCAGCGTCTTGAGGACACGAAAGAGCTCATTGCCGCTCGCTGTGAAGACTAGTTTCCTAGTTTCTTTTGATGTAATAATCGGTTTAGGATGTGGATTGTGTCGTCGGTTGTGAAATGTTGGTTCTAGCGCGGATATTTGGCCTTTGTTGGCCTCTTGGGATGTTGCGATTTCAATCCGGTAGCTTTTAGTCCTTCGTGTTAGGCTGGAGTTGTGCTGAACTTCTTGTGAATTGTGGTGGTTTTCAGTAATTAAAATCGGAAGGGGCAAGACCTTCTTTGATCATTTTTTTTAATCGTCCTTATATATACATCAGTCTTGCTATAAGTCGCAGTAGATGCTATATAGGTCCGTCGTATCTTACATCAAGATCCGTGCTTTCAGATTTTCTTTTTTCTCTCTTAAATCTCAGTCGAGTGAGATATAGCCACGCCATTGAACAGAGGCTGGGGCGCCATTAATGGAGACCTTGGGAGAGAGGTGGACGGCAGATGGAGGTCAAAGGGCTCTCCTCCCGATAAGCACGCGTAGGGGTCTGATCGCACGCCTCTCGTACTCAAATAGCTACCCTGCATGTCGCCTCCTAGCTAATAAAAAAGGGGACGTGTGGCGGCACGTAAATGGTACTAGTAAGTAGAACGCCCACGGTTTCAATAATACTTGTGTTTCCGATTGTAATGTGACATCACTTCTTCCAAAATGACTTTGTTGATTGTTAATGTGCGCGCCTTCACAAATCGGACTGCAAATTTACCACAGCATGTTGGTGCCATGTCATGGCACCAAGCCAAGTTTCATTATTTCGATGCGTGTTTTGGATTTACAGGAATTAAAAAACTAAGTTTCTCAATATTTCCAACCCAGCCACGACGCCCAAAATTTTGAATTTCATTCCCATTTCTTGCATGGAACCTAGAAATTTACCTGAGGACACACATGTGATTTTTCAACCAACTTTGGTGCACTGGAACATGTGCTTGTATTTCAAATTTGAATTATGCACACAAAGGTGACACGTTCCCTCCCAGAACCACGAGCCTTCTTGAGAGAAGCTCCGATTTACAAGAAGCTTATACCAAAATTTGTTCCTATTCGGCCAATTTTTTTTTACCACGGCATGGTACTACCATGACATGACACCATGCCAAGTTTCATGATTTTAAAACCAAGTTTCTCAATGTTATCGACCGAGCCATGATGCCCAGATGTTTGAATTTTATTCTCATTTTTTGCATGGGACCTACTCCCTCCTTCCATCTATATCGGGCCTAATGTGTTTTTCAAGACAACCTTTGACTACTGACAAGATTAATAGCACATGAGATGTATACTATGCAAATTATATTATTGGAAGCTCCTTTGACATACAAAATTGAAGGTATGCTTTGTGTAAGTTGCATGCCATATATTATTGCTCTAACGTTTGGTCAAAGTTAGCCTCGAAAAACGCATTAGGACCTGTATGCATGAGAGGAGTCGACTTCGAGATAACCTGTTTGTTCGAGAGACACCGAGGAAGACTACTATATATCGATGGTGCATGTAGGCGGTAATTAAACTAAGGGATGGTCTTATTGGTTTCGGGGATATAGGGGAAGAGTGAGAGGCGGGGGGGGGGGAGTAGCTAGAAGGAGATTGTTAAGTGTGAGTGTGTGTTTTACCCATCCAGGCGGAAGTTATGTGCACAAAAGAGGAGAACGATTTGATGTGGCATTAGGATTGAGGGTAATTAACTACGTATGGAGACATAGAGACCTTGAACGTGCATGTGTGAGAGGTATACATGCATACGTGGGATGTGTGTGTGTGTGCGCGCATGATCGAGATAAAAGAAAGAAGACATAAGTCATAAGATCAACGACATGGGAGAGACGGATCGGTATGACAATAAGCATGCATGTGAGAATGCATGGAAGAAGTCCCGACAATTGAGCATGTGTTTATGTCTTTAAGAGATAGTGGCGTGGGCTGGAGCATGCATCTATGGCGAGCAGAGGGAGTGAGGCGCAACGATTGTGCAAAAGAGACCAACCTATAAATGCATATGTATGGAGAGACATATATAGTGTGGGTGATAGGAAGCAAGACTCCGTGCGAGAAAGAAATTTGACGGAGAAACTACAGATAGATACAGAGATGGAGATGCTGGCTAGAGGGACATCCGCTAGTTTGGGTGTTGGAGATGACCGTCGGGTGGTTCAAAGGGTGAAGTTATATATGTGTGTGAGAGGGCACTTGACTGCATGTAGAGAGAAACATATGTAGTGTGCGTGATATGAATCAAGAGTGAGGGCGAGAAAGAAGGTTGATGGAGAAACAGATAAATAGAAAGATAAAGATGCTAGCTAGTGTGTGTTAGAGATAGGAGTCGAGTGGATCAGAAGGCTGGGTTATGTGTGTGGGTGTGAGAGAGATAGAGAGAGGGTGCATGTGAGTCACATACAAACAGATATCAGAGAGAAATGAGATCTAGAGAGACAGAGTTTTGTGTCTGCGAGAGAGAAAGATATTTCACAACGAGAGTGATAGCTAGAGAGACATACGAGGGAACGCAAGATATCTCTAGGGAGAGAGGGTGTGTGTGAGAGACATACAAGAGAAGAATGACGAAATATGAGACCCTGGGAGACAGAGTTTGTGTTTGTGTGTGAGAAAGAGATATTGAAGAGGAAGAGTCGTAGGTTCTCATATCTAAGGAGCGAAAGACATCTTTGTATGAGGGGTGTGCGAGTGGCACACATGGGAATAGTAGAGAGAAATGAGACCCCGGGAGACAAAGTTTTGTGTTTGTGTGAGAGAAAGAGATTCCACATGGAGAATCATAGTTAGAGACACATAGCAGGGAGCGAGATATACTTAGAGAGAGATAGAGTGATGAAGGTCGAGGAAGAGAGTACCGTCAGTATGTTACGAAGATAAAAGATCATTGTCGACATACAGGTAGCACGAGAGATACCTGAGAGACGATGAACGCGTATAGGTCCAGAGAGATAGTCCTATATAAGCATGAGTGATAGCTATATGAGACGAATATCTGGATTAAAGGGGATTCAAATATTTAAACTGGAGATCACGACATCGATAATATCATAACACAAATTGGTGTATCAAACATGCATATTCATTTGAATTTGGGCACACGTGTAATGTTATATAGTTTATCAATATTGGTGATCCATAGATTCTTCAATTACAAACAATGCATGGTTTATATGCAATTAATGTCTAAACGAGATTACACTATATGTTGCGTGTGTGAAACACATTATACATGTTTGAGAAGTAAAAAAACCCGCATGAAACACACATTAATTGGAGACAGTTAGCGAGGAATGCATACATTGGATTTCAACATAAAGTGATTTCAAATATTTGAAAATCCAAATTGATGGATACAACGTTATGAATCTGAGATCATGCCATTTGTAAACCATATTTATGTATAAATGGTGTTGTGCTTTTGAAAGTATATATATATAAAATGATGTATATAGAATGTAATTTCAATTGAAAATGGATCCCGCCCAAAAAAAATAGAATACAAACGGGATTCGAATTGAGTTGGCACGGTAAACGTGCACTCTGCAAAATTTGAACAAAGCGGGGAAAGTTGCAGTAACCGCCCGAAACCAAAATTTGTAAGATGGAAATCACTACTGCCTATCCCTGCCACGCAAAGCCTATATGCTGGATTTCTATAGGTTTCGATAGGGGTAGGTTTGTAATTTCACCCAAACGTGACGTAACTGCCTCTCACCCGGATTCATACACGGTGGGCGCCAAAACACAGTGTGTCCTTGGCCGAAATCGACTCCCTCCCCGATTCATAGTCATAAAAGTGGGCGCCAAAAACAAACTCTCTCGGCAAATATTCGGTGTATGCGAGATTACCGTCCTATCCGCAACCGACTAGTGTTGCTGTGATGTAGTAGAAATTTGAAACGGGGGCTAAGTTTGTAAATTTACTCACATTTGAGACAAGCGTGCCCTGATTACATGGTTCCCCCCTTCCTCTCTACCTCCCTTTTCCCCATTCGTACTCCGTGGGCGCCAAAACACCCTCTCCACCCCACCCTCCTCCGTCGGCCGCCGTCCGCCACCCCATCCACCACCGTCCTCCTCCACCATGACGGAGATAATACCCCGACGCCGCCGTCCATTACAAGAGATCGACCTCTCTCATCCATGGCTTCGGACCGGGATCCTTGCATCCCGTCCTCTCGCTTCATCCCCGTCGTCGTCCACCTTGCCGGCGCCGCGCCTACGACCGTCTCGTCCACCGCGCCCCGCCGCCACCATCTACCCTCCTAGATCTGCTTCCACGCCGCTGATAGCCATCGCTACCGCAACACCATCAAATTCCCAGCAGATGCGTACACGGCGCCGCACCAGAGGCGGTACTATTTCGTATCTGCTCAACTTATTTATCACAGCAAGAAAATAGATCGCCACTGCTTTACTCTGATTTCTTGTCTTGGTTGCGAAGTTGCCTTTGTCCGGTTTGCACCTTCAGATCCGCCATGGCACGCTCAACACCATACTCGCAATGCTTATGGTTTTCCCCTTTTATATTCCACACTAGTTAAATCACAATAGACTAAATTTCAAAATTGGGTCAGTCGATTTTTCAGAGCTCGCCGGAGTTCGCCGGTGCGATCGAAGGGGCTCGGGTGGTTGTGGGGCCTCGCCGAACAAAGAAAACTCGACGCAGGTGGGGGTTGGGGTGGGGGTGGGGGGTGGGGGTGGCGGAGGAACACAGGCGGCAGGGGCCGGTGGTCCGGCCGGCGGCCCGTACGGTGTTCTATATGGGAAGAATCAGAGACGAGGAAGAAGAAGGGTTAGGAGACGTAGGATCTTCATCCAACTACCTAAAATGGTCGAGAGACAGCTAGGAGTTGCATTCTTAATGCGCTCTGGTTCATCATGTGTGGGCACTGCGCAACCAACATTTTATTATCCAAAATCTTCTTTCTCTTCTTTACCATGTTCCTCTTCCGTTCTTCTTTAATATGTACTCTCTCCATTCCTAAATACAAGTCTTTGTATAGATTCCACCATGGACTACATATGGAGCAAAATGAGTGAATCTACACTCTAAAATGTACCTGGATACATCTGTATGTGATCCATAGTGGAAATCTCTACCAAGACTTATATTTTGGAACAGAGGGAGTATGATAGTAGTACAGTATGTTCCTTGTACTGAAGATGAGCATGGACATTTGCAGTGTAGAGGTCTATACGGTCGGTTGTGATGGACACTTTGAGCCTCTTTGATTCGTAGGATCTTGTAAACATAGGAATAGGATTTGTAGTGGCCTGCCCACTTGAATCCTATAAGAATAGCAAGGAAATGCGGGGAGCTGTGTCGCCTTTGAGAGTTACATTGATATTAACAATACCGCACCTTCACTTGAAGAGAGATGGTATCCAAAGCCTTTCTAGCCGTACCGACAATACTAGCACATATATTCCAGCAAGTTCCACTTTGCTGATTTTACTCTGATGCTTAAGGTTTTCCCGTTATATCTACACTATGATCTGTGTAGCTACTTTGTGTCGCACTAGCAGCAGTCATTGAGTGCCATTCTGGATGCAATGAGACTCATACGCTCCCCACCTGTTGATTCTTGTTCAGAATATGATCCTAATGACTATTCTAACCTCGAGGAGTCAAAGGCAGATGACCTGTCCTGTTCACCCATCAAGGTGCCTGTTCTAATTTGGCAATGTTTTATTGATTGCGGGTATCTTGCATATGTTGTCTTGCATTTCTTCTACTTTGTTGCACCGCCATCTGCTTAGTTTACTCATCATATATGTCGAGATGCCATGCCCATCCACTATCAATACATATTCCATCTGTCATCATACCATGTTTTTCCATGCAAATGCTGTTCTTGTGCATCAGACATCAAAAAGGAAGAGGGTGATTGCCGAACCTGAAGGAGTGCCAGCAAAGTCCTTGAAAAATGTGGTGGTGCCATAGAAATCAGACAGCACCCCACTTATATTGGCTGTACAACCAGTGACACAAAACGTAGGACCGACTCCAGCAGACTGTACCCATACTTCATTGGCCACACCACTAGCCCCACCACATAGGACCTGCACTCCATCAAAAGGTATACCGATTTCATTTGCCATAGCACTAGTTGTACCATAGAAAAATCCCACTCCATCAAAAAGTACAGCAAGTCCACTAGCCGAAGACCTATCCCAACTGCAGAGACGGCCAATCCCTGTAGATTGGAACCCCATTTCATTTATTCCCAGTTTAAAAGACAATGCTTTCAATGTTGTTAGGGACTACGTGCATATATTCCCATCATGGGAAGATTATTGTGAAGACAAACACCATTTTCACATCTTCCTGTCCAACTTACGTGTAAGTGCTATTATTCATGGTTATTATTTTCCTGTTTTCTGCTGATTGAACACATGAATGATTTACATTACATTGTTGTAACTAGGCGATGGTCAATCTGGATAGTCATGACGAGCAAAGCTTGCTTGTGCTTTTCAAGGAACCATTGCAGTAGTATCGGTGTTACCTAAGGAAATTACACTTTGATGTCAAGTCTATAAACGAATTTCCGGTGAAGTCTCCTATGCTAAATTTAGAAGACATTGAATGGAAAAACCTTTTTATGCACTGGTCTCATTCCCAGGATGAAGTACTGTCTATGAAATCGCATGACAATTTGAACTTCTACTTTTCCGCATGTGCCTTACGGATCTTTTTTGCAGGAAATCATCTCGAAGAAGAATTCCAGTTTGACAAGAACGACATGATATCGCAAATATGCTGCCCGCTGCTTTGCTCTTGTTAGTACCTGTTGTCCTGTATCACTGTACTTGCATACATACCTGGTTCATTATGTGACAGCAGTATGCATGATAGCTTGCTTATCAATTGTTCACTCCAAATTATCCGATCTGTATGAATGGTTACATTAGTGTAGAATATATCCAATGCCAATGTTTTTTTAGCTCTGCATTGTTCTTGTAAGTACATGCTGTCCTTTATCAGTGTACTTATAATGACAGGTAGTTGTTCATGTACCATCACTCTGCAGCTTATTTTCCTTTGCCCTCCATTTTCTACACATCAGATCTATGTTTACTCTTACCATAAGGTTGGTACTGAAGAAGTTTAGCTGTGCATTTCTCTTGGCTATACCTTTTGCCTGTATCACTGCACTTACATTTATAGCTACTTGGTTATGTAGCGTCACTCTTCATCTTATCTTAAATAGTCTCCATTTTTTCGTATATTATCACATCTATATTTACTCTTAACAAAATGTAGAATAAAGGCAATGCTTTTGAAGAAGATTCTGCGGTAAACTTCTTGAATTGCCCCCCATCAACATGGACAAGGCCTTTAAAGAGCCTGTCTTCACCAATAATGTAAGTTTGTCCATCTCAAGCCTTCAAACTTTGTTGTATATATTTGGTTAGGCATGACTGCAACAGGTGTTTATTTTTGGTGTTTGCATCGAATTGCTTGTTTAAAGTTTATTATATGTAGTTCATAAACAAAAGTTCGTCCTTTCTCAATTTAAGTTTTCAATTGTACAACCAAGTTCCTTCTTCATACCATGTAAATTAAACTATACAGAGCAAGTGATCTTCTTTTGCACTGCATGTATGCTTCTGTTCTTCATCTGTAATCCAGTGGTGTGGTGAACCTACCCACTACAGCACAATGTCATATTCTGCAATGTCTTAACTATGAAAAATGTCATATAATTCTACTATTATTTAAATTGTCTCTTTATTTGCCAATCTGAAATGGTATAAATTGACAGCACACTAATCGTTGATACTTATGAGTTCTTGATCTATAATCCAGTGGTGTCGTGAAGCTGCCAACTCCTTCACAATGTCATTTCCTACCATGTCTTGACCTGAACAATACCATATTGTGTTAATGCAAATTTAAACTGTGTCACTTTATTCGTTAGTAAGAAATGTGATGAATTGTCAGCACTGATACTTTTATGTGCAAAACCTGTCATCTGTCTGCTTGTTTATCTTTTAGAGTGGGGAAGATATAAGTGTTGAACAAACGCAGTCTCATCATTTTGCTCAGCAGCTTGCGCTGCAGCTCCCCAGCAGGGCTAACCTTTCTTGAACTCTATTGAAGTGCTGTCGGTTTTGTATATTATTTTGTCGGCATGTTTATTTGCACTAGTGGCGATCTTTGATGCCCAGTGTATGTAATCTGCTATCTGCTTGTGCTTTATTATCATAGTGGCGAATTTTGATGCCCAGTGGATGTAATATGCCGTAATTTCTTTATTGTATAGTATAGGTTTTTTTCTTATTCACGATGCTACAGTTATTTTACTGTATATATATCCTGTCTTCGCAGTAAACCGGCCAAACCGTAAAATTACGGTACATAATCGGGTCGTCATGCAATCACGATGTAGGTTGGGCCTGAAACGTGCCGATTAGCTCACGGGCCGGCAGCAGCCCGAAATGAACCCCGGCCCATGATTGTGCGAATCAAATCGCGGGCTTTTAACAGGCTGAAAAATTGTCTCGGTCCTTGTTTGGCCCAATCAGATATCGGCTGCGGGCAGGCCGGATGCAAACCGGGCCGTAGTTAGGCCCAACTATATGACGGGCTTTTAACAGGCTGAAATTAATATAGGGTCGAAATGTTAAACGGGCCCTTAACATGCCAAAACTAATATCGGGCCGAATTACTAAGTGGGCCTTTAGCAAGTGGGCCCAAAAGCATAGTGCCTAGTTGACGGGCCGAATGTGATATGGGCCATAATTAGGCCCAAAACCTCTTAAAGGGTCGGACTTGATCTGGGCCATAATTTGGCCGAGAACCTGGTAGGCTTTTAATGGGCCGGATCTCATATGGGTCACTATTAGGCCCGGAGTGTGGCATGCCATTAATAGACCGGATCAAATATGGGCCGAAATTTGGCCCAAAACATGGCAGCCAGTTAACGGGCTGGCCTACTAGGGTCCTCAAAATCTTGTGGGCCTACAGCTGGGCCGGCCCATTAATGTCGGTGAAATCTCATGGGCCTTTAGCTGGGCCAGCCCATTATGATCCGCAAGAATTTTGTGGGCCTTCACCTGGGCCGACCCATTATGATCCGCAAGAATTTTGTGGGCCTTTACCTGGGCCGGCCTATTATGGCACACGAAAATCTTGTGGGCCTTTAGCAGGGCCGGCCCATTATGGACAACAAAATCTTGTGGGCCTTTAGCTGGGCCAGCCCATTATGGTCCGCAAAATCTCGTGGGCCTTTAGCTGGGCCGGCCTATTATGGTCCGCAAAATCTTGTGGGCCTTTAGTTGGGCCGGCCCATTTAAACTTGTTGGGCCGTGCCACGTGTCGACGTATCATAGGCGCATTCTGTCTAGTGAGTGGATGGCATCTGTCCCGATGATGAGCCGACACATGTTTCCTCTAGCCAATGATGATTTTACACATGGAAAATCCCCATTGGTCGGGGCTATTAACGGGTTATCGGATCCAAAACCCGACCTGATAGCTTAACGACGTTCCGTTACGATGGATGCCACATGTTGGTCACCCTTGACGAAAGCACTTCTGTGACGCGCGATTTATCACCATGGAAGTGGACACTTCCGTGATGATAATTTTGGTAATGTCATGGAACACTTCTACGATAGCACAGGTATGACTATCTTGATTCTGTCATAAATTTGTCATGGATGTACATGCATGACAAAAAAAGCAACCTACTGTGATAAACACGTATCATCACGGAAGTGTATTTTTTTGTAGTGATCAATCCTCTCATCGGGAGGGGGTCAATCTCCATCAACATCTTCACCAGCACCATCTCATCTCAAACCCTAGTTCATCTCTCGTATCCAATCTTTCTCTCAAAACCTTAGATTGGTACCTGTGGGTTGCTAGTAGTGTTGATTACTCCTTGTAGTTGATGCTAGTTGGTTTATTTGGTGGAAGATCATATGTTCAGATCCTTTATGCATATTAATACCCCTCTATTATGAACATGAATATGATTTTTGAGTAGTTACGTTTGTTCCTGAGGACATGTGAGGGAGTCCTGGATTAGGGGGTCTCCAGACAGCCGGACTATATCCTTTGGCCGGACTGTTGGACTATGAAGATACGAGATTGAAGACTTCGTCCCGTGTCCGGATGGGACTCTACTTGGCGTGGAAGGCAAGCTAGGCAATACGGATATGGATATCTCCTCCTTTCTAACCGACCTTGTGTAACCCTAGCTCCCTCCGATGTCTACATAAACCAAAGGGTTTTAGTCCATAGGAGAACATACAATCATACCATAGGCTAGCTTCTAGGGTTTAGCCTCTCCGGTCTCGTGGTAGATCAACTCTTGTACAAGTCATATTATCAAGAATAATCAAGCAGGACGTAGGGTTTTACCTCCATCAAGAGGGCCCAAACCTGGGTAAAACATCGTGTCCCCTGCCTCCTGTTACCATCTGCCTTAGACGCACAGTTCAGGACCCTCTACCCGAGATCCGCCGGTTTTGACACCGACATTGGTGCTTTCATTGAGAGTTCCTCTGTGTCGTCATCATTAGGCTTGATGGCTCCTTCAATCATTGATAGTGATGCAGTCCAAGGTGAGACTTTTCTCCCCAGATAGATCTTTGTATTCGTTGGCTTCGCACTGCGGGCCAACTCGCTTGGCCATCTGGAGCAGATCGAGAGTTACACCCCTGGCCACCAGGTCTGGTTTGGATGCTTAAACTACACGGCCGATATCCGCGGAGACTTGATCTTCGACGGATTCGAGCCCCTGCCTAGTGCGCCACACGGTCACGATGAACATGATTTAGCTCTGCCATCGGACAGTGTTTAGGAGATCGCGCCAGCAACCGCTCGGACCCTCAATTCGGAGCCAGTTGCGCCATCCATGGACGGGTGGATAGACCCCGCCATGTAGGCCGTATCCTCAGCGGCGATCGAGCCGAGTATCGACCTTACCCTTCACGAGAGCCGTGATGCCAAGCTGTCGGATCCTTCCCCGGCCATGGACTCCGAACCGTCTACGCCTGTGCCTATCGAATCCGACTGGGCGCCGATCATGGAGTTTACCTCCGCGGATATCTTTCAGCACTCGCCCTTCAGTGACATACTGAACTCGTTTAGGTCTCTCTCCTTTTCAGGAGAGTCCTGGCCGAACTATGTCTGGCAGGATTGGGATGCGGATGACGAAGAAATTCTCCACCCACCCACCACCCACTTAGTAGCCACTGTCGATGATTTGACCAACATGCTCGACTTCGACTCCGAAGACATCGACGACATGGACGACGATGTAGGAGGCGAACAAGAACCACTGCCCACAGGGCTCTGGACAACAACCTCGTCATATGACATATATATGGTGGACACACCCAAAGAAGGCAATGGCGACGGGACAGCGGAGGATGACCCCTCCAAGAAGCAACCCAAGCGCCGATGTCAGCGGCGCCGCTCTAAGTCTCGCCAAAGCAAAAGCGGTGACACCGACACAAGAGATAATAGCACTCCGGACAGTGCCGAAGACGACAACAATCCCCTCCAGCAAGATTTAGGGCAGGGGGATGGAGAAGCCAGCCCTCCCGAGAGAGCGGCAGATGGAGAGGCGGAGGATGATAGTTACATGCCTCCCTCCGAAGACGAGGCAAGCCTCGAGGATGACGAATTCGTCATGCCTGAGGATCCCGTCGAACAAGAGCGCTTGAAGTGCCGGCTTATAGCCACGGCAAATAGCCTTAAGAAAAAGCAACAACGGCTTCAAGCTGATCAAGATTTACTAGCTGACAGATGGACTAAAGTCTTTGCGGCCGAAGAATATAAACTCGAACACCCCTCCAAGAGTTACCCAAAGCGCAGGTTGCTCCAGCGTATGACGTGGCTGATCGGCCACCTTGTGGACGCGATAAATAGGCATTCCAGCCAAAAGCTCAGCCCGCACCCTGACGCCACTCAAATAAAAATGTCAAGGCATGGGGAAATACGCCAGACCTGCGAGACATATTGGAGGACAAAGCAAACCACGCAAGATCGATCTATGGATCACGAGGGCGCGCCACTATGCGAGACGATAACCGTCACGCCGGATACAGTAAAAGTAAATCCGGCCGGGCCGAACACAGTGAACAAGACTCATTTTAGCTACGTCATGATATAGCCCAGTACAGAGGCGCTGCACACCCCTATGCTTCACAGATGAAGTAATGGATCACCAAATCCCAGAGGGTTTCAAACTCGTAAATATCGAATCATACGACGGCACAACAGATCCTGTGGTATGGATTGAGGACTTCCTCTTGCACATCCACATGGCCCGCGGTGATGATCTACACGCCATCAAATACCTCCCACTCAAGCTCAAAGGACCAGCTCGACATTGGCTCAACAGCCTGCCAGCAGAATCCATTGGCTGTTGGGAAGATCTGGAAGCCGCATTCCTCGACAACTTCCAGGGCACTTATGTGCGACCACCAGATGCCGATGACTTCAACCACATAATTCGACAGCCAGAGGAATCGGCCAAGCAATTCTAGACACGGTTCCTGACAAAGAAAAATCAAATCATCGACTGTCCGGACGCAGAGGCCCTAGCAGCCTTTAAGCACAACATCCGCGATGAGTGGCTCGCCCGGCACCTCGGCCAGGAAAAGCCGAAATCTATGGCAGCCCTCATGACACTCATGACCCGCTTTTGCGCGGAGAAGACAGCCGGCTGGCTCGCAGCAATAACATATCAAAGAACCATGGTACTTCGAATACCAAGGATGGCAATGGAAGGTCACGTCGCAACAAACACAAGCGCCGCGTTAACAGCGACAATACCGTGGATACGGTAGTCAATGCCGGATTCAAAGGCTCTAAACCCGGTCAGTGGAAAAAGCCATTCAAAAGAAGCACTCTGGGCCCGTCTAGTTTGGACCGTATACTCGATCGCTCGTTTCAAATACACGGCACCCCCGACAAGCCAGCCTACCACACCAACATGGATTGTTGGGTGTTCAAGTTGGCCGGCAAGTTAAATGCCGAAAACAAAGATAAGGGGTCACATAGCGATGACGAGGAGGAGCGCCGGCAGCCGAACACCGGAGGACAGAAGAGGTTCCCCCCACAAGTGCGGACGGTGAACATGATATACGCAACCCACATCCCCAAGAGGGAGCGGAAGCGTGCGCTAAGGGACATATATGCATTGAAGCCAGTCGCCCCAAAGTTCAACCCATGGTCCTCTTGTCCGATCATCTTCGATCGCAGGGACCACCCCACTAGTATCCGTCATGGCAGATTCGCCGCACTGGTCCTAGACCCAATCATTGACGGATTTCACCTCACACGAGTCCTTATGGATGGCGGCAGCAGCCTGAACCTGATTTATCAGGACACAGTGCGCAAAATGGGTATAGACCCCTCAAGGATCAAACCCACAAAAATGACCTTCAAAGGCGTCATACCAGGTGTAGAGGCCCATTGCACATGCTCAGTCACACTGGAAGTGGTCTTCGGATCCCCGGATAACTTCCGAAGCGAGGAGTTAATATTCGATATAGTCCCGTTCTGCAGTTGTTGGGGATATAACTATTTGAGTAAGCTGGCCAGGAGGGGCTGGGTTATGCAAATAGGACTAATCGTAAAGGAAGCCCAAGACCCAGTGTGAGGATGGTGGTTCATAGAGCTTAAGGCCCATAGAGACAAACCGCCGTAATGGCATGACTTGTAACATAAGGTAGAGGTAACTAGTCACCGAGTCAGACATTGTTTATGAGCCGGCCGAGACTTTGTAGGCCTGAGGGCGTCAACCCGTGTATATAAGGGAACGACTCGCCGGCGGCTTAGAGAGGGAGGGAACCAATCGAGAACCGGGCATAGCATATTTCGCTCCCTGGTCATCGAAAACTCAAGCAATACCAATCCAACTAGACGTAGGCCTTCCTTCACCGCAAGGGGCTAAACTAGTATAAACCTCGCATGTCCTTTGTCCCGATTAACCCCTTTAAGCTTCCTAGTTGCGATGGCTCCACGATTAAGTCCTTGCAAGAGGACATCTGCCGTGATAATTCCACGACAGTTGGCGCCCACCGTGGGGCCAGCGCACGGTGGATTTGAGTTTTTGAAGGGCAGCTTCGAAGGGCTCAAGGGATACGCAGTTGGCCGGATGACCAAGAGTCGTCGCGGCAAGATCTACATCGACGACGAAGGCTGGGGCCCCGACGCCGGCTCAATTGAGTACGGGTACCGGGTCCCCTTTGGCGGAATTCACGTCTTCATCGGCCGGATTGGTGAGCCGGGCCTTGAGCCGGACAGCTGCACCGACCTTGTCGTGACGGCTCAGCGTGCGAAACCCACCCGAGCTCAACCCGTCGTGAAGCATGCCTTTGTGGGTTGCATCCAAGGAGGTGAACTTTCTGAAGGATCTGAAGGTGATGGTGAGCCGGCCGTCCTCTCTGACGGTGATTCGTCTGCCGGCTCAACAGATTCGCTGTATCAAGTTCAAGATGGTGTGCTTGGGGGCTGTTCTGATGGAAGCACTATTCCGGACCCCTCAGAGTCGCCAAACTGGGCAGGAGTCTTCACGGCTGGTACTCAACCAGGCCAAAATTCTACGGCTTCAGTAGCGATAACGTCCGGGTTAGGAGCAGCCAGGGCAGGAGGCCCTGTGTGCTCACCGGCTCAAGTACTGATGGATCTCATGGATAAACTTACAGCCTTGTTAACTACTATAGTCGTCCCTGCGAACCAATCTGAGAATGAGGCGGAGGTGGCACAGGTTCGCGATGAGATCGCCCGGGCCAAGGAAACCTTAGCAACTGAAGATGCTAGATTAGCCACAGAGCGGGCGGCTTTGGACGCACGGGCGCAACAACTTCAGGCAGAGGCCTTTCAGCTCACGTTGAGCTTAAACGAATCTAATGAGTTAATGAGGAGGAGACATCAGAAAACTCAGTCCCGTTTACCTCAGATTTATGATCCTCAGAATCTCTTTGCTACACCCGGGGCCGGCACAAGTAACCCGCCAGGTGCAAATCAGTTTATGACATCCGAAGCGGGAGGCCCACTCCAGCCTCCGGTGACGGCGCCTCTTCACGGCAATATGGCACCGCCCCATCACGTACCGATACCACAGGGTCACTTCTCCAACCCCATGGAGAACTTAATCACAACATCAGCACGTTTGGCGGCTCTCCCAGTAGATGGTGATGATCCAACAGCGGTGGAAACCCGGAGGATCAAGGAGCTTGTCCAAACAGCCCTTGCTCAGCAGGAGACCTACTCCTATAGACGGGACAGGATTCACTCAACTCCTCCACCTTGGTTAGCTCTGCCTCGTCAAAACCGGAGCCCGAGTTACAGTAGACACATGGAGTCAGAGGCCTTGTCAAGTAGCGCTCAGCGCCAGAACCAGCCCGGCGGGTATAACCCGGTTCAGGATCGGATACGTCAGGAGGACGAGCGGGCGGCTCAGCTAGCGGCTCAGCTAGCAGCCCAACAGGACTCACCGGCTTATCCGACGACTTCCATTGATGCGGGTATTGCTACTAGAACCGGAGGAGTTCCTTGTCTGGTACCGGCTCTACGTAATGTACGTCTGCCCAAGGATTTCAAGGGACCTCGAAAGGTGCCGAATTATACGGCCGATTTACAGCCTGGGGCGTGGATTGAAAGTTACGAGATGGCCTTGGAGCTGCTGTAGGTTAGTGATGAAGCGATGGCTAAATACTTCACCATGATGTTGGACAGAACGACCCGTTCTTGGTTAAAGGGTTTGCCACCCAATTCCATTAATTCATGGGCGGAGCTAAAGGCCCGTTTCATCCAGAACTTCAAGGACACTTGCAAGCAGTCTATGTCGATTGTGGACCTGACAAATTGTAAGCAGGAGGAAGGTGAATCTACGACTCATTGGGTGCGCCGGGTCAAAGATATAATACATTCGTCTGACAAGATGGATGCCGGTTCAGCAGTTCTCATGCTGGAGAAGAATTGCCGCTTTGAGCCTCTGAGACAGAAACTGGGGCGCCTGAAGCGTGATTGCAACAATATGGGGACGCTGATGGAGGCTTTAGTCAAGTATGCCGATTCTGATAGTACCAAGGATCCCGCGTCTGATGAGGAAAAGACAGGGAAGGGAAAGAACAACGGTAATGGAAAGGGTCAGCGGCATAACCCAGTGAGTCAAGGAGGCAATAAGCATAAAGCAGACGGTAACCCGGAATTTGTGGCCAATGCACAGGGTAACAATCAGAAGCGCAAAATAAAGCCACCCCTCGGTTTGGCGGGTCATGTCCGTCTCTTGAGCAACTACTCAATGAGCCCTGCCCGAAACACGACACCCGGGAACGACCAGCGACTCATTTATGGAAGGATTGCGCAATCATGAAGGCTTTCAAGAATTCTAATACATTTGATGGAAATCAAGGCCCAGGCGGCGGCTCAGGAGCTGGCGGCTTTCATGGCTCGGGCGGCGGTTCAAGATCCGGTTTTCAGGGAAGCCAGGGTGGTTATAATCAACAGCAGTCTGGTCAAGGAGGTCAGCAGCAGCAGCAGTCGGGTTATCAGAGTCATCCAAAACAGCTAAACAGTGGGCAGTATCACGTGTTCACCACAAGTTTGTGTAAACGTGATCAGAAAGTTCATAAGAGGGCTGTGAATTCTGTTGAGCCGGCAGTCCCTCGTTACTTGAGGTGGTCGGACAGCCTATTGTCTGGAGCAGGGAGGATCACCCTCCCCGGGTTGATAATCCGGGTCAACTGGCCCTGGTGGTGGCACCGCAGGTTGGTGGTTATAAATTTACTAAGGTACTCATGGATGGAGGTAGCAACATCAACATCCTCTATTACGAGACCTTTTGGCGCATGGGCTTAACTGACAAGAGTTTAAAGACTTCCAACACCGTCTTTCATGGAGTGGTGCCTGGTAAGTCGGTGTATCTTGTGGGTAAGATTGAACTAGAGGTGGCCTTTGGAGTCAAAATCAAGAGCCCATCACGCTTTGTTCGGGCGGCCGGCTTATGCCAAGTTCATGGCGCGACCGTGTTATGTTTATTTATAGCTCAAGATGCCGGGTTACAAGGGTACCATCACTGTGCATGGAAGCCGAAAGGTGGCCCTGGAATGCGAGGAAGGCGATGCGGCTTATGCCGAGTCTGTCTGTGCAGCAGAGGAGCTCAAATTTTATCAAGATAACGTTGACCCGGCAGATATGACCTCCCTCAAGAAGCCGACTACGGAGCATGACCCGGCCATGAAGTTTAAATCGGCTGCAGAGACTAAGCTTGTTGATTTTACTCCGGGCGATTCGTCTAAGCAATTCAGCATCAGTGCCAACTTGGATCCTAAATAGGAAAGTGCGCTCATCGAGTTCATCCGTGAGAACCGGGACATCTTTGCATGGAAGCCTTCTGACATGCCGGGTGTACCGAGAGGACTCGCTGAGCACACTCTTAATATTGATCCGAAGTATAAGCCGGTCAGGCAGTTTCTGCGGCGATTCAATGAGGAACGACGAAAAGCTATAGGAGAAGAGGTCGCCCGGCTCTTGGCGGCTGGGTTCATTGTCGAAGTTTTTCACCCGGAGTGGTTGGCTAACCCGGTGCTCGTGCTCAAGAAAAACGGCACCTGGCGGATGTGTGTGGATTACACGGACTTAAATAAGGCTTGTCCGGCTGATCCTTTCGCTCTCCCCCGGATTGATCAAATCATTGATGCTACGGCGGGTTGTGCGCGTTTGAGCTTTTTGGATGCTTACTCTGGTTATCATCAGATCAAGATGGCAGTTAAGGACCAGGAGAAGACGGCTTTCATCACTCCGTTTGGAGCCTTCTGCTATGTGTCTATGCCTTTTGGGCTCAAGAGTGCCCAGGCGACTTATCAACGGTGTGTACAGAATTGTCTTCACAATCAGATTGGGCGCAATGTTCATGCTTATGTGGATGACATAGTGGTGAAATCCAGAGAGGCGGAAACCTTGATATCTGATCTCAGAGAAACCTTTGACAATCTCCGGGTTTACAAAATGATGCTTAACCCGGAGAAGTGTGTATTTGGTGTGCCTGCAGGCAAGCTTTTGGGATTCTTGGTCTCAAACAGGGGCATCGAGGCTAATCCGGAGAAGATTAAGGCAATCACTTCTTTGGCTAAACCGGCATGTATCAATGATGTTCAGCGATTGGCGGGTCGTGTTGCCGCCTTAAGCCGGTTCATAAGCCGGTTAGGTGAGAAGGCCCTACCGCTGTACCAACTGATGAAGAAGGCAGACACCTTTGTCTGGAGTAATGCTGCTAATACTGCTTTTGAGGATTTGAAGAGGCAGTTATCCGAGCCGCCAGTTCTTGCAGCTCCCATTGACAAAGAGCCTTTGCTGTTATATGTGGCTGCTAATTCACGAGCCGTCAGTGTGGCAATTGTGGTAGAGCGCAAGGAGGCTGGTAAGGAACATCCGGTTCAACGGCCGGTTTATTATGTCAGTGAGGTACTCATCGAGTCAAAACAAAGATATCCTCATTGGCAGAAACTTGTTTACGGGGTGTTCATGGCAAGCCGGAAGCTGAAGCAATACTTCCAAGGTCACCCTATCACTGTAGTAAGTTCTGCCCCCTTGGGAGACATTATTCAGAACAGAGAGGCTACAGGACGAGTCGCCAAGTGGGCCATCGAGCTCGGGCCTCATGGTCTGAAGTACGTACCACGCACTGCCATTAAGTCTCAAGCTTTGGTGGATTTCATCAATGACTGGACAGAGCTACAGGCACCTGAGGAGAAGCCCGATAACACTTATTGGACTATTCACTTTGATGGGTCCAGACAGTTGGAAGGCTCGGGGGCTGGAGTCGTGTTAACTTCCCCTCGAGGTGACAAATTTTGTTATGTGCTCCGGCTTATGTTTCCTTGTACTAACAATGCAGCTGAGTACGAGGCCCTACTCCATGGTCTCCGGATGGCCAAAGAGATGAACTTGAGCCGGGTAAGATGCTTGGGAGACTCAGACCTTGTGGCTCAACAGGTGTCAGGCAAGTGGGACTCTAAAGATCCCCTTATGGCGGCTTACCGTCGTGAAGTCGATGCTGTGGCTGGGCATTTCAAGGGTTATGCGGTGGAACACATTGATCGAAGGAAGAATGAGGCGGCTGATGCCTTAAGCCGGCTGGGGTCTCAGCGTAAGCCGGTGCCGCCTAACACCTTTCTTGATGTTTTGCATAATCCTTCTGTTAAGTTACCTACAGAGGAAGATCTGGCAATACCAGACCCGGAGGCACAGCTGGTGGCGGCTCTCCACGTTATCCCGGATTGGACAGTGCCTTATTTGGCTTACATGACCCGGGGAGAGTTGCCTGAAGATGAGACCTTGGCAAGACAAATCGCCCGGCGGTCCAAGTCCATGACAATTGTCAATGGCGAGTTACATCACTGCAGCGTCACTGGAGCATTTCAACGTTGCGTGTCACCTACAGAGGGTCAGGAGATCCTTCGTGAGATTCATGAAGGCGATTGTGGTCATCACGCCGGCTCAAAATCTCTTGTGGCCAAAGCTTTCCGTCATGGGTTTTATTGGCTGACGGCTCATGCTGATGCAGAAGACCTGGTCAGTAAATGTGACGGATGTCAGAAATTCTCACGACGAGCCCATGTGCCGGCTCAAGAATTGAGGATGATTCCAATTACTTGGCCGTTTGCAGTCTGGGGGCTTGATATGGTCGGGCCTTTCAAAAGGTCTAAGGATAAAAAGACGCACCTCTTGGTAGCGGTTGACAAGTTCACAAAGTGGGTGGAGGCGGAGCCAGTCAGTAAGTGTGATGCAGCCACGGCGGTCCAGTTTATGAAAAAGGTGATTTTTCGCTTTGGTTTTCCACACAGCATTATAACTGATAATGGCACTAACCTCTCCAAAGGAGCTATGGAAGAGTTCTGTCAACGAGAGCATATCCGGCTTGACGTTTCAGCTGTGGCTCACCCTCAATCCAATGGTCAAGCAGAACGAGCTAATCAAGAAATCTTGAGGGGTATCAAGCCCCGGCTCTTGGTCCCCTTGCAGCGGACGCCGGGTTGTTGGGTGGAGGAGTTACCTTCTGTACTTTGGAGCATCAATACTACACCTAACAGATCTACGGGTTACACGCCTTTCTTTATGGTGTATGGAGCAGAGGCGGTCCTGCCAAGTGACATCCGTCATGACTCACCCCGTGTGGCGGCTTATGTTGAAGAAGACAATGAAAAAGCTCGGCAAGACGCACTTGACCTGTTAGATGAAGAGCGAGACTTGGCAATAGCCCGCTCGGCGATTTACCAGCAAGACCTGCGCCGCTACCACAGCCGCCGGGTTAGGTCCAGAACCTTTCAGGAAGGCGACTTAGTGCTCCGACTCATCCAGGATCAATCTGACATGCACAAGCTATCCCCTCCTTGGGAAGGACCCTTTGTGGTCAGCAAGAATCTGAACAACGGATCATACTACCTTATCGACGTTCGGGAGCACAAAGACTCACGTAAGTCGGAGGAGGAGACCCGTCGGCCGTGGAATATCGCTCATCTTCGGCCTTATTATACTTGAGCCATCGGCTCTAATGTGTATATACTTATACTATGTATATTACATAAAGCAATAAAGCAGGACCTCTGTCCTTTTTTCCACTCCCAAAAAGGTTTATGTGTTTTCTTTGTCAGGTGGTGGAGATAACCAAGGAAAAGCGGATCATATCTGAATCCGGCTTTCCTTTGGTCCGGCTTATGATCATATCTGAATCTAGCCGTGATCATTTGGGGGCTTCCTGTTCAAACATAGGTCGTATTCGAACCAAAGAGAACATAGCTGTCGATACCCACTTGATCGGCATACTGCCAAACCCACTTGGGGGCTTCTTGATCATATTTGAATCATAGCTTAACCCCTTTGGGTCTGACGTGGATCGTATTCGAATCAGCATCATTAAACAACTCTTATGGTCACTTGGGGGCTTCCTGTTCAAACATAGGTCGTATTCGAACCAAAGAGAACATAGCTGTCGATACCCACTTGATCGGCATCGCCACAGCCACTGGGGGCTAACAGATCGTATCCGAATCTTAGCTCAACCCCTTTGTAACGGTTCACTGATCGTATTCGAATCAGAAACCCTTGAATTTTGTTCATCATATTTTACAAGTATCAACATTGGATATCTTGTGACCCTCTTGAAAATACAATGGAATACATTGCAATCCTCCAGGATTAATATTGGTTACATCAGGTTGTTAAGTACCAGGTGAACTTTTATGTGCCAATTTTCAGGAGTTAAACTTACCCTCAGGGGTTGGCTTATGTAAGCCGGAAAAGCAGCTATAAGCATGACAGGGCAATGCAAGACATTTGTGCAAAGGACATAACAGATTCATATAAACTACAAAGTGCATAGTAACGGCGGCTTATGCAAGTATTAAGGGCCATAAGCGGGCGCAAAGGCATAGCAAAACTCAAAGTATTTTCTACTCTGTTACAAGACTCCCCGAGTCTGAATGATGTGGCATTGTTTTTCTACAACGACATAAGCAGGTGGCGCCTGGCAATCTACTCTTGGGGTTGACTTGAAGTTTCCGGGTTATCCTTCTCCGCCTCTCCGCCGGCTGCTTTGTCCTGGAAGGATGATGAGGCCCAGTCAATGCCACTCAAGCCTCAAACTCAGCTTCATCATCTATTAAAATCAGTTGGGTCGACTTCAGGGGCAAAGGTGTGCTTACGGATTGGAGGAATCAAGCTGACATCATCATAATGCGGCGTGGGGATTCTCCGATTCTCCTTGTCATAACCCGGCTGACACTTGGTGAGGTCAGTGTCGTTTCCAATTTGAGTGGCCACAGGGCGTATATCCCTCACGCAGGTGGTGAGATCCTTTTCATCAAATGGAGTGCCATCCTCCTTTAAACTTGGATACCCAAGAGCGATGTCGGCCGGGTCTAGCTCTGGTAACCAGGCTTTGGCCCGACTCAAAGCGGCTATTGCTCCAGCTCTTGCTTGGGCCCGTCTCAACTCTTGAATCCGCTGAGGAAGTACAGCAAGCCATTGTAACACATCTTGCAAGAGGTGGGGCACATCATTTGATAAGGCTACAACGGCCAAGGCACATTGTGACTCGATGTACAGTTGCTCTACTAGAGTATACACTGCCTTCAATTTGATCAGCGTATTCTGCTTGACGTTTGTGCTCCTGGGGTCTGTATTAGTAAGTATAAGGTAAACCTCAGGTAACAATTGAATGAATATTTACAATATTTAATGCTTGCTTAAGATAACTTACCAAAGATCGCTGAGACCATCCGAGATATCTGGCGTTGTAAGCCGGTCAGTTCGGCTGTTGCATTTGCCAGCGACGCCTCTGCTGTCTCGGCCCGAGTCACTAGTCCGGCCTTTTCGTCAGCCCAAATTTTCTTCTCCGACTCAAAATTTTTCTTCAGCTTCTCTTGTTCAGAGACGCTGAATTCAAATTTGGAGTTAGCTTTTTGAGTTTCAATCTCCTAAGCTACCACGCGGTTCTTCAGGTCAACAATCTCCGATTCAAATTGACTTATGATGGCCTGCATTGCATCGGATAGTAGTCAAGATTACGGTAAATAATATTAAGTCCCAAGCACTTTGCAAGCAAAGATACTTGGCACTTGGGGGCTAATGTATACCGAAGCTTTCTAAATTATTAAGCCGGTCCTGGATATTAAGTCCCAAATACTTTGCAAGCAAAGATACTTGGCACTTGGGGGCTAATGTGTATCGCAAGTTAAAGGTATTGTGTTACATCCGGTTTAAATATTTTTCTTTAAGCCGGGTAAGCAGCTCTAACAATTTTTCTATGTCTACAGCATATTTATTCATAAGCAATAGACTTGGGGGCTGATACAGTAAGTATGATTGAAAGTAAGGAAGCATAAGTCATACCTCAGATTTTTGCTGTATTTGCTTCACCATGTCAATTTCCAGGTCACGGCTACTTTGCACCTGGTTGGTATAGCCCGAGACGATCTCTCCAATACTCAAATGAGTATAGTCGGTGATATCCATCTTGGCCTTACGGTGCTCTAGTAACTCCTCTTTAGCCGAGCATTTGGCAAGGACGGTGGGCCTGGCCGGCTCAACGAATTGAGCCTTGAGAAATTCCACTTCTGAGTCAGCCGTTTTGACTGTGCTAGGTGCCTCCGGGTTAACAGAACCATCAAGAATATCTTCAGCAGGCGGGTCAGAAGTTGGTGCTGCAATTTCTTGAGCCGGCTCAGGCGGCGGTTGATGTGTGGAAGAGTTGGGAGCAGCTACACCCTGTTCCGGTTCAGTCACCATAGGGGTTTGGGCCGGTTTATCTTTCTTGGTTTTCTTCCTGGGCTTAACCTGCATGCTGTGGGCAAAGCAGAGAAATAAGTAAAGAAACATGAAGAAAGAAAAACATAAGGTGAATAAATTGATATTACCCAGGGGCAGTCTTAAAAGCCGGCATGTTTGATTGCATGGACTCGCCGGATGAAGGAGAGGTGTCCTGGTGATTGGAGTCAGAGGAATTGAGAGGTTGACGGATTAGACCCGCCAAAGGTAAAAAAGGGTATAAATTGGAGATAACCTCAGTCCGACGCTTCCGGGTTGTGTCAAGCAAGCCGGAGGATAGCTCTGCATCCTTGCTGGTCCGGGTCTGCCTCCGGTTTTCAAATTGCTGTTGCTTCAAAAGAAAGTCAGGATCTTGGTAAGCCAAGGGGTGTGAAAATCTTACTTTCCGGGTTACTCTTCGAATTTTTTGACGCGGCCGAAGTTCGGAGTCGGAGGAGATTATAATTACCTCTTCTTCGACGGGTTGGATGTTGCCCGTGTCTCCCTGAAAGAAGGTTAATATTAGTAAAGTAGTGATAAAGGAGAAAGGGAAATTAAAAAGTTACCTCTTCCTCATTATCATCAGTATCATCAAGCTGAAACAACTCAGAAGTGCTTGGCTTCCTTTTCCTTGAAGTGGTGGGCTTGGCGGTTTTCCTTTCGGCCCTTTTGGCCGCCCTGGCTGTCTTGGCCGCCTCATGATCATATTGGATTTTCCAGAAGTTATCATTTGCCTGTAAAAGGTTATAAAGGGTTATGCGTAAGAATACAGTATAACATGGTGAAAAAATAACCCGGCGGCTGGAAACTTACTGTAGTGGCCGGGTTCTTCTGGCAAAAAGGTAGTAAGCCGAAAGCGTTACTATTCACTATGCCCTCTTTCAACAAAGACTGAGTTGTAGCTTCCACTACGTCATCTGGTAAGTCGTCAGGACTATGACGCTGAGGGTCATCTTTCTTGCCTGAATAATTACACATTAAGCTGGGGCGGCGGCTTAACGAAATTATTCTCCAAGCAACCCAGACTTGGACCAGGTCAATGTCATCTAAGCCGTTCCCTAAGAGAGCTTTAATCTTCTTGATCTTGGGGGTGAGTGGCAGACGTTCAATAGCGGTCAACTTATCCGACAGCGGGTGAGTAGGTTCAAGGCGCAATGCACGAAAGCCAGGCAGCGGGTTTTCACTAGCCGGAGAAGTATCTTGGCAGTAGAACCATGTCTGGTTCCACTCCTTTGGATGACTCGGCAATTCAGCATAAGGGAACAGGCAGTCTCTCCGCCTTTGAATCAATATGCCACCAAGCTCCAGACTGGGCCCGTTGGCCCGCTCATTCTGCCGGTTAAAATAGAACAAGTCCCTGAACAAAAGTAGGCTGGGTTCTTCTCCAAGGTAGACCTCACAGAAAACTTGGAAGTTGCAGATATTTGACACGGAATTGGGCCCGATGTCTTGAGGTCTTAAGTCAAAGAAGTGCAGAACGTCTCTAAAGAATTTTGAACCGGGAGGAGCAAATCCCCGGCTCATGTGATCGGTAAAAATGATCACCTCCCCTTCCTTGGGTTGAGGTTTCTCTTCAGACAGTTCTGGAGCACGATAAGACATGACATCCTTCTTGGGCAGATGGCCAGACTTTACAAACTCGGACAGTTTGCTCTCTGTAACAATGGATGGGACCCAGTTGCAGGTAACCGGAAGTTTAACAGCTTTGGGTGCCATTGGGTAAATTGAAGCCTACAACAAGATAAAGGAAATTTTTCCGGTTCATTATAACCCGGAGAATAAACATTATTGGGTTATTTAAGATGGCGGCTTAAGAAGGGGCCTAATGACATACAGGTAACTATGTGATAATGTTTAACAGCTGCAGGTATTAAAGATGATTAAGGTTTTCTTAAGTCGCCAGAGGCAAGCGGCGCTGACAGCCGGTACTATCTTAAACCGGCTACACGGACTACTATGGCTGAAACAGAGTCAACAAATGCAGTTTTTGGCTAAGTGTGGAACAAACAAGTTTCACAAGTTGCAATCATTATTTTGGATCAAACGATGCTCTGGAAAGGAAAATATTTCTAGACCTAAAACAGTACAGAGAAGTTCATATACTCGCGGAGGGCTTCCAAAACAAGGGAAATGAGATCTGTTCTCATACAGGATAAGCACAAACATTTTCTGCAGCAGTTCTAAGTTGTTTTTATAATCTAAACAAGGCATTAGAGGTCAGAACTAATGGAGGTTAGCGTCAGGCAGCGATGAACGGCGACGAACTCAAGACGGTTTCAATGCAGATCTGAGAAGGGGGAAAAGAGGAACACACAGATGCGGAAGAACTGCGGAGGGTCGCCGTCGTTTTCTGGTCAGAATCAGGGTGATGCAGCGGCCTGAGTCGGTGAAGATGAGGGGGTCGACGGCGGCGGTGGCAGAGCTTGAGCAGCAAAGAATGAGGTGCGAGGAGGAAGACGACTGAAGGAAATGAAAAGACCTAGGTCGCATCTATTTATAAGGAGGGGCCGACCAAGACGGCGCGAGAAACGAGGAGACAGAATATCATTTCACAACAACCCCGATGCCTCGATTTTCGGGATGGTCAGTTAAGGCAAAGATCCATTGAAGATATGATGAAATAAGATAAGGATTTAATTGAAAGATGATGTCACGGTGGGTTAACCCGGATCCAGAAGATGACATCACAAAGGGTTATGACCTTTTCACGGACAGAAGACAGAAGGACTGATTCTTAAGGTATTTTAAGATTGACATGAAACGGTCCAAATCAATCTGGGGCCTAATGTTGGGGATATAACTATTTGAGTAAGCCGGCCAGGAGGGGCCGGGTTATGCAAATAGGACTTGTCGTAAAGGAAGCCCAAGACCCAGCATGAGGATGGCGGTTCATAGAGCTTAAGGCCCATAGAGACAAACCGCCGTAATGGCATGACTTGTAACATAAGGTAGAGGTAACTAGTCACCGAGCCGGACACTGTTTATGAGCCGGCCGAGACTCTATAGGCTGGAGGGTGTCAACCCGTGTATATAAGGGAACGACCCACCGGCGGCTTAGAGAGGGAGGGAACCAATCGAGAACCGGGCATAACATATTTCGCTCCCTGGTCATCGAAACCTCAAGCAATACCAATCCAACTAGACGTAGGCCTTCCTTCACTACAAGGGGCTGAACTAGTATAAACCTCGCGTGTCCTTTGTCCCGATTAACCCCTTTAAGCTTCCTAGTTGCGATGGCTCCACGATTAAGTCCTTGCAAGAGGACATCTGCCGTGACAATTCCACGACAGCAGTGGTTATCATGCACTGCTCGGGCGAACCGCATTTGCGAGATTCAATGCGGTACCGCATTATGCATACCTCAAGCTCAAGATGCCAGGACCTTGGGGGGTCATCACAGTCAACGGAAACACAGAGCGCTCTCTCCGCACGGAGGAGCACACTGCGGCCCTCGCAGCAGAAGCGCAAAGCAGCCTCTTAAGGCAATCCACCAGTTCGGCGATTAAGGACCCGGACACCTTCAAGCGCGCCCGGAGTAATCGGCAACAAGACCGCCTTGCAAGTTTCGAGCTCGCATAGCAATGCGGCCCCCACCCCAGTCCCAGCCAAACGGCAAAATCCGTGCCACACGTACATAATTACGCATTGAAAATACCATGGGCACAGGTGGGGAGGGGGGGTACGACTACGGCATGTCCCAAGACGCGGCTCAACCGCACTAGGGGCTTTCTGCTTTGTTATTTTTCTCTCTTTCAGGACTTTAATCTCTGGAAACCCTGTCCGGAAGTATGATTGCCGGACACATGATGCAACAACCAATGAGGCAGAAAGCTACGTCGCACCACGGAACTCCCAGGTGGCCTATGATAACAAGTGAAATACTTGCTTTAAATACCATTCCTCAGGTTGCCCTTGGAGGGGACATGTCAAATAGTCCTACTTCTTTCTTATTGCACTACTGGTATCATTCTGCTTCGACGCACCTTATTGAATAAATAATGCATAGCACTAGACTATTATCGCATTCTCTATTCTTATATATATATATATATATATATGTTAATCCATGACAATCAGCACCCGTACACTCTGGTACGGCCAATATGCAGGGGATTAAGCATACCCCATAATACGGCGTGAGAAGTCCGAACACTTTTGACAGTGCGGCACCCTGAACTTATAGCATTATATGCATCAACTCCGAATCATGTCTTGGGTCAATAGTTGGGTTTGCCCGGCTCCCATGTTTTGGTACCTTACGTTCCGCTATATCGGCTAAGGTAGCACTGGGAGAACTACTGCGATTGTGCCCCGGTTCAGCTGGGCTAAGCACCTCAGTAGAGAATGCTAAAACTGACTATCATGATAAGGCGAGAGCTGGTCGTTGTTCGAGAGGTCTCGAGTCCCTAAAGACTTATGCCGCTTAGAGCGAGGAGTCGGCTTTGTCCGGCTTAAGGCGTGTATAGCGCCCCGAATTCGACCTTCCGAATACTAGGGGCTTCGCCAAAATTTAAAATTGTAGAATTCTATGGCTAAGTGAGAGTGATAAAGCATTATAGTCTGATTGCCATGTTTGTTGTGATGAGCACCTCCCTCGAAGGACCCAACAATGGGAAAAAGAGTGCTCAGATTTATCCCGAACACCCCAGCACTCATGGCATGGGGGCAGAAGCCGACGCCTGCCCATCTCTCAGATTTGATAAACAGCCGCACAGAAGGTAATATTTTAAATTCAAACAAGCATTGCATAGCGCATATGAACAAGTTTTAATAATACAGGATCACACGAGCAAGTTCATTCAAACATTACATCCTTCGCACACTCGTCCTCCACAAGACGGGCACCCTTTAGGACACCCTCATAATACATCTTGGGGTGGCGGTGCTCCTTGCCCTGCGGCGGCCCCTCCTTCACCAGCTTCTCAGCGTCCATCTTTGCCTAGTGCACCTTTGCACGGGCAAAAGCCCAACGGGCACCTTCGATACAGACAGACCGCTTGATGACTTCCAGCCATGGGCAGGCATCCACAAGCCGCCTCACCAGGCCGAAGTAGCTGTTGGGAAGGGAGTCGCCAGGCCACATCCGGACTATAAAGCCCTTCATGGCCTGCTTGGCCTCCTTGTGCAGCTCGACCAGTTGCTTCAGCTGGTCGCTCATGGGCATCGGGTGTTCGGTCCCAGTATACTGAGACCAGAACAACTTCTCCATCGAGCTTCCCTCCTTGGCCTGGTAATATTTCGTGGCATCCGACACGCTATGGGGCAAATCTGCGAATGCTCCTGGAGAGCTCCAGACTCGGGTAAGTAACAAGTAATTTACTTTCACATGCTTGCTTTGCATATTGAATGCCTTACCCGCCGCTATCTTCCTCATCGCCTCAAACTCCTAGAGGGCCTTTTGGGCTTCGGCCTTGGCATTCTTTGTGCTCTCGAGGGCCGCGGTAAGCTTGGACTCTCGCGTCTTCGAGTCAAGCTCCAAAGCCTCGTGCTTCTTCACGAGAGCCTGGAGCTCTTGCTGCACCTCGCCCACCCGTGCCTCTTGCTTTTCCCGCTCGGTGCGCTCCTTGGCCGCTTTGTTTTCGGCCTTTGATAGCGCTTGCTTCAGGGTCGCCACTTCGGTCGTGGCCCCTGGCACATTCATGATGATCCTGTCATTTCGCAACCACATTTTCTTTTATATATAGACAAGGTATTACTTACCTTTGTTCTCCTCGATCTGCCTCTTGGCAAGGCCGAGCTCTTTCTCGGACCCCTCGAGGTCCCGCTTCAGTGCGGCGACCTCCGCAGTCAGTGCGGCCGAGGTCAGCAGCGAAGCCTGCATACGCATATAGACATACTTATATTAGACTCCTGCAGATATTATTTGATCCTCTATTCGGCTTTTCTTTCTGAACACCAAACAGAGCATCAGGGACTACTGTCTATGCGGTAATATTTTTCCTATATTTTAAATACTTACCTAAAAGCGTGTTAGAAGGCTGGCACAGGCTTCAGTCAGTCCGCTCTTGGCGGACTAAACCTTCTTGATCACTGCAGTCATAATAGTGCAGTGCTCTCCGTCGAGGGAAGCGCCGCGAAGCGCTCCTAGCAGGTTGTTGGGTGCCTCTGGATGGACAGAGGTCACCGGCACGGGCGGCTTGCCCCTTTTGGAAGGGGCCGCCTGCCCGAGTCCGGAACCACTGGAGGTTCCGGCGCGGTGTTCGGCTGAGAGCCGAACTTGGAGCCCCCGGGAGCCTTGCTCCCTTTGCTCCTGGAGTCCGGAAGGTCGCCTTGAGGCGCCTCCGGGACTGTCTCCCCCCGGCCCGGTGCCCCTTGAGACAATACCTCGGCATTGTCCGTAGGGCAAGGAGAGGAGGTGGTTGGAAGTGTATCACTATTCATGTCCGACGAGTCCAAGGAGCTGTCCGACGATAATACATCGATACGGGCTTGGGGTGGACTGCATAATCATATTCGACGTTAGGAGAAGCAGTGCGACAAAGGTATGCTATGAGGTACTTTGGTATCCGAATACTTATGACTTCGCCAGGGGCTTGGCCCTGAGCAGCCGCTCGTCTTCGCCGTCGGCGGCGGTGGTGGAGCAGTCCGAAGGAGAGTCCTTCCCTTCTTGGACCCTTCGGCCTCCTCGGTTGGGGCGTCCTTACTTTTCTTGACTCCCCCAGCTGGAGGGGGAGAATCTTCCTCTTCCTTCTCCTCGTTTTCACGGGAGGAGTGTGTCTCGGTGTTATCGGACGATGAGTCTGATACCACCTGGCGCCGGGAACAGTTTCGGGTTCCCTTGGCCTTCTTCTTGGTCTTCTCCGGCACCTCATAAGGAGTCGGAGTCCGCATCTCCGTCAGGAGAGCGTCCGCGGTGTCTTCGGGCAGAGGGGCCGGACAGTTAATCTGCTCCGATGTCTCCACCCAGTCCTGTCAAAGGCATGGGAGCTCAGACCCCACACATGGTTAAGCTATGGGAAATAAATATCCTACCGGATGTACAAAACTTACCGAATTCGCAGGGCGCTTCGCGCTTAGCCCGCGGTCCTCGGTAAGAGAAGGAGGGACCTCGGCGCCCTTGAACAACACCCTTCAGACGTCCTTATGTGTCGTGTCGAAGTGCTCGTGTAGAGTCTGGTGCTGGGCTAGGTGGAACTCCCATAAGTTGAAATCTCGTTGTTGACACGGGAGGATCCGGCGGAAGAGCATGACCTGGACTATGTTGACAAGCTCGAGTTTCTTGCTTATCATGTTCCGGATACACTTCTGGAGTCCGCCCAGCTCCACCGATGAACCCCAGGACAGGCCCTTCTCCTTCTAGGAAGTGAGCCGCGTGGGGATTCCGGATCGAAACTCAGGGGCCGCCACCCAGTTGGTGTCACGCGGCTCGGTGATGTAGAACCACCCCGATTGCCACCCCTTTATGGTCTCCACGAAGGAGCCCTCGATCCATATAACGTTGGGCATTTTGCCCACCATGGCTCCGCCGCATTCCAGTTGTTGGCCGCCCACCACCTTCGGCTTGATATTGAAGGTCTTCAGCCATAGGCCGAAGTGGGGTTGGATGCGGTGGAAAGCCTCGCACACGACGATGAACGCCGAGATGTTGAGGATGAAATTCGGGGCCAGAACATGAAAGTCCAGCCCATAATAGAACATGAGGCCGCGGACGAATGGATGGAGGGGAAACCCCAGTCCGCGAACAAAGTGGGGGAGGAAAACCACCCTTTCATGAGGTTCCGGGGTAGGGACGACCTGCCCCGCGGCTGACAGCCGGTGCGCGATATCCGCGGCTAAGTATCCAGCTCCACGTAGCTTTTTGATGTGCCCCTCCGTGACGGAGGAGGCCATCCACTTGCCTCCCGCTCCGGACATGTTTGGGGAGAGTTGAGGAAAAGGATGTGGACTTGGGCGTTGGAGCTCGAGTGCATGAAAATGGATGAGCAAGGAGGAAGAAGGCGTGGGTAGAAAAGGTGAGACCTTATCCCTTTATAAAGGCGGACGAAACTATGCGCCCCCACCAGCCTGGTAGAACTCGCTTATCTCCCAAGCGTCGTAATTGGTGGTGCGGTTGGGTTACCCACGTCCATATTAATGAGAATCCCGTAATAAGGGGAACACGATCTCTGCTTTGACAAGACGTGTCAAGAAACCGCCTTGCGTTATGTGCGGGGCTGGTTAAAGAAAAACGGTTCGAATAATTACCGGGCCATGGCGTGATGTCATGCTGCCAGAACGTGTTAGCAGATTAGATTTGTGAAAATATTATTCTCTCTACGGTGGTATGTGGAACTTATTTTGCAGGGTCGGACACTATCCTTGTATTCAAACTCTTCTGTGGTGTATTCGGAGGAGGAACCCGCCTTGCAATGCCGAAGACAACACTGCGCGCCGTACTCATCGTCATTGAAGCCCGGTTCAGGGGCTACTGAGGGAGTCCTGGATTAGGGGGTTACCAGACAGCCGGACTGTTGGACTATGAAGATACGAGATTGAAGACTTTGTCCCGTGTCCGGATGGGATTCTACTTGGGGTGGAAGGCAAGCTAGGCAAAATGGATATGGATATCTCCTCCTTTGTAACCGACCTTGTGTAACCCTAGCTCCCTCCGGTGTCTATATAAACCGGAGCATTTTAGTCCGTAGGACAACATACAATCATACCATAGGCTAGCTTCTAGGGTTTAGCCTCTCCGATCTCGTGGTAGATCAACTCTTGTACTACTCATATTATCAAGAATAATGAAGCAGGACGTAGGGTTTTACCTCCATCAAGAGGGCCCGAACCTGGGTAAAACATCGTGTCCCGTACCTCCTGTTACCATCCGCCTTAGACGCACAGTTCGGGACCCCCTACCCGAGATCCGCCGGTTTTGACATCGACAACATGGGAGAAGTCTTGCTATAAGTAGTCATGTGAATTTGGTATTCGTTTGATATTTTGATGAGATGTATGTTGTCTCTCCTCTAGTGGTATCATGTGAATGTCGAGTACATGACACTTCACCATTGTTTGGGCCTAGGGGAAGGCATTGGGAAGTAATAAGTAGATGAAGGGTTGCTAGAGTGACAGAAGCTTAAGCCCTAGTTTATGTGTTGCTTCGTAAGGGGCTAATTTGGATCCATATGTTTCATGCTATGGTCAGGTTTACCTTAATACTTCTTTTGTAGTTGCGGATGCTTGCAAGAGGGGTTAATCATAAGGGGGATGCTTGTCCAAGTAAGGGCAGTACCCAGGCAGCGGTCCACCCACATATCAAATTATCAAAGTAACGAACGCAAATCATATGAGCATGATGAAAACTAGCTTGACGATAATTCCCATGTGTCCTTGGGAGCGCTTTCCTTTATATAAGAGTTTGTCCAGGCTTGTCCTTTGCTACAAAAAGGATTGGGCCACCTTGTTACACCTTGTTTACTTTTATTACTTGTTACCCGTTACGAATTACCTTATCACAAAACAATCTGTGACCGATAATTTCAGTGCTTCCAGAGAATACCTTACTGAAAACCGCTTGTCATTTCCTTGTGCTCCTCATTGGGTTTGACACTCTTAGTTATTGAAAGGACTATGATAGATCCCCTATACTTGTGGGTCATCATGCACCCTGCTAGCTTTTGGACCAGTTTTAGGTCTGTTGGCGTAGCCAATTGCGACAAGGCTCGTATTTTAGCTGGGTTTGCTTCAATTCCTCTATGGGACACAATGAACCCTAATAGCTTTCCGGCTGGAACGCCGAAGACATATTTTTCCGGATTGAGCTGTATGTCATATGTTTGGAGGTTGTCAAATGTGAGGCAGAGATCGCCCACCAGTGATTCGACGTGTTTAGTCTTGATGACCACGTCGTCCACATATGCTTCTACTATCTTGCCGATCTATTTTTCCAAGCATGTTTGAATCATGCGTTGGTAAGTGGCACCAGCGTTTTTAAGCCCAAAAGGCATAGTGTTGAAACAGAAAGGCCCATACAGGGTGATGAATGTCGTTGCGGCCTGGTCGGACTCCTTCATTTTAATCTGATGGTATCCGGAGTAAGCGTCGAGGAAACACAATGAGTCGTGTCCCGCGGTCGCATCAATGATCTGGTCCATGTGGGGCAATGGGAAAGGGTCTTTAGGGCAAACCTTATTGAGGTCTTTGAAATCGACACAAAGGCGCCAAGATTTATCCTTCCTCGGCTCCATGTCCAAGTTGGCTAGCCAATCCGGGTGTTTGATTTCTCTGATGAAACCAGCCTCGAGTAGTTTGGCCAGTTCCTCCCCCATAGCTTGTCGTTTGGGTTTGGAAAATTGCCGCAATGTTTGCTTGACTTGTTTGAACCCCTTGATTATGTTGAGGCTGTGTTTGGACAGTCTACGTGGGATCCCGGGCATGTTCGAAGGGTGCCAGGCAAAGATATCCCAATTTTCACATAGGAACGCGTGTAAGGCGGCGTCTACCATCGGATCCAGCTATGCTCCGATGGACGCCGTTTTATTAGGATCCGTCAGGTGCACTTGAAGTTTAACTATTCATCTGCTGGCTTGAAAGTGGTGGATTTAGGTCTCTTATCGAGAATCACATCATCCTTGTCCACCGTGGATCGTAGGGTGGTTAGTTCTTCGGCCGCAAAGGCTTCGTAGAGTGCCTCCAGGGCCAAGGATGCGGTTTTGTTTTTGGCATGGAGTGCTTTATCCGGATCACTCATAATTGTGATTATTCCATTAGGCCCTGGCATTTTAAGCTTCATGTACCCATAATGGGGTACAACTTGGAAGCGTAGAAAAGCGCCTCGCCCGAGAAAGGCGTGGTATCCGCTGTTGAAGGGAGCAATGTGAAAGAGCAACTCCTCTGACCTGTAATTTTTAGGCGTGCCGGGTCAAGTTTGATTCTCCCCGAACATCGTGCTTCTCGACTAGGATGATGCCTCAAAAGGTGGTACTGCTTTGCTCGATGCGTGTTCTATCAATCTGCATTTTGTTGAGCATGTCCTCGTATATGAGGTTAAGCGCACTCCCGCCGTCCATGAGTACTTTGGTAAGTCAAAAGTCTTCGACAATTAGGTTTATAACTAAGGCGACGGGTGCTCGGACTGATCGGGCCCTTGGTTCATAATCAGATGTGAAGGTTTTTGTCACGTCATTCCATGGGCTCACTGCAGTTACTTGGTGGACTTCGGCGAGGTCGCAGAGTGCTCTCTTACGCTGATTATTTGAAGAGAAAGCCTCAAAGATCATAAGTACATTAAAATCGTCATCCTCCAGAGAATGCTTCTCTGGAGTGGTAGTGGTGAGAATGGCCTCCCCGCTTTTAGCTACCTGCCGGAGTACCCAACACACCCGAAGGTTGTGAGTTGAGTTAGTGCTCGGCGTCATATGTACCGGACATGGCTTGTCGAGGAGTTCGTCAAGAACAGAGCTGTATCCCATAGAGGGTTTGTTTTTCTTGCCCACGGGCTTATGGTCGGATGCCTCATAAGGGTGTATCCGTTTTGCTCGGGCAGTGTGCTGCTTCAAGGCAATAGGTTCCAATTGAGTTTTCTCGACCCTCCAAGTACTTTCCATTGGGCAGTACTTCCATACTACATGCGATAGTTCCATGAAACTCTGTATGCGATGGCAGTTGAGGGCACTCCGAATTCCCTCGTTGGTAAAATTACGATGAAAGACCGAGACTGCATCGTCGTCGTAGCAATCTTTAATCTTGTTTTTGACAAGTAGGAACCTGGCCCAAAAGTGATGGACCGTTTCCTGAGGTTGCTGTCGTACATACATCAGATCGTATATGTCTGGAGGGCCTGAATTACTTGGAGAGTATTGATTGTGGCGGGTGGGTGGGCTCAAACTCAAATCCCGACCAAGATTGTATCTGGAGCTTGTAAAATCTCTGAGGTCACTAGTTCGGGTCCGGGAAGATCCAAGTGCTCTCCGGACCCTATGTCCGACCCTGAGTTCGGGGGACACGAAGTCTCATCCAAAGGGAGGGTGTCCGACTCAAGTGTTCGGAGATCCGAACATAGCTGGTCTTTAACTTACGGGAAGAAGTGTTTTCGGCTCGTTCCTCGACAACCGCTACCAGGTAAGTGATTGCCGGGAGAATGATTTCCCTCTGGTCAGGTTTAAGCCCGATCCGATCGTAGTTTGTTGAAAGCCCCAAGGCGGTGATGCGATCTAGCAACTCGTTTAAGGACGTGATGTCCGCCCGATCCATCTTTTCGGAGTGTTCGAGGCCAATGCGGGGGTGGTGTTTGGCGATCATGGGGGACGCTATCGGCTTGATAGTCGTGCGGGCATCTACGGTGAAACCGCCGAGCTAGAGGACCTGTCCTGAAGTTAGGCTCCTTCCAGAAGTGATATTGTTGTATGACAGGGCGAGCCATAGATCGCTTCTCGTGACTACAGATCAGAGCTCTCAATGAAAGCACCAATGTGGGTGTCAAAACTGGCAGATCTTGGGTAGGGGGCCCCAAGCTATGAGTCCAAGGATCAATGGTAACAAGGGACAATGGGGACACGATGTTTACCCGGGTTCATGCCCTCTTAAAGGAGGTAAAACCCTACGTCCTGCTTGATTGTATTCGATGAGTATAGGGGTTACAAGAGTTGATCTACCTCGATATCGTAATGGCTAAACCCTAGCTATCTAGCCTATGATTATTCTGATGGCCTCTACGGACTAAACTCTCCGGTTTATATACACACATGAGGGGCCTAGGGTTGTACAAAGTCAGTTTGCAGAGGAAGGAAATAGTACATCCGGACATCAAACTTGCCGTCCACGCCTATAGGAGTCCTACCCGGACACGGGGGATAGTCTTCTGCTTTATCTTCAAGGCCCATCAGTCCGACCCATATCAAATAGACCGGACACCCGAGGACCCCCCCTAATCCAGGACTCCCTCAGTGGCACCGTGCTTTGGAACCAGAAATCCCCACACGGAGCAAGGGTTAGTTGACAACGCATTGTATATATGTATGTCACACCACACTTCGAGCCGATGATGGGGATTCATGCATGCATGCATAGTATGCGCTCAAAATTAGGTCTGAATCTCACCATGACCTACTATGATAACACGAATGAAACGAAGAATCCACCATGGTAACCTATCTTGTTTTCGGTCAAAGTGATCAAGGATGTCCACGCGGGCCCATGATACGTCCATTTTGCATCATGTTTTCTTACTGTTATTTACATTTTTTATCCATAACAATGCTTTTTGGAGTAATTCTAATGCCTTTTCTCTCATAACATGCAAGGTATACACAAAGAGGGAGAATTTCGATAGCTGGAAATCTGGACTTAGAAAAGCTACGTCATGCCACCTATTCTGCACAACTCCAAACAAGCTGAAACTTCTCGGAGATTTTTTATGGATTATATGAGGAATATTGGTGCAAATAACTACCACAGGGGGGCCACCAGGTGGGCACAACCCACTTGGGTGCGCCCTGGTGGGTTGTGCTCACCCAGGCCCACCTCCGGTGCCCATCTTCTGGTATATAGGTCATTTTGACCTAGAAAAAATAAGGAGAGGACTTTTGGGATGGAGCACCATCGTCTCGAGGAAGAACTTAGGCATGAGTACTTTTGCCCTCCGGCAGAGCGATTCCGCTGGGGGAACTTCCCTCCCGGAGGGGTAAATCATCATCATCATCATCACCAACAACTCTCCAATCTTGGGGAGGGAAATATCCATCAACATCCTCAACAACACCATCTCCTCTCAAACCCTAGTTCATTTCTTGTGTTCAATCTTGTTACCGGAACTATAGATTGGTGCTTGTAGGTGACTAGTAGTGTTGATTACATCTTGTAGGTTATTACTATATTGTTTATTTGGTGGAAGATTATATGTTCAGATCCAATATGCTATTTAATACCCCTCTGATCATGAGCATGTTTATCATTTGTGAGTAGTTACTTTTGTTCTTGAGGTCACGGGAGAAATCATGTTGCAAGTAATCATGTGAACTTGATATGTGTTCGATATTTTGATATTATGTATGTTGTGATTCCCTTAGTGGTGTCATGTGAACGTCGACTACATGACACTTCACCATATTTGGGCCTAAGGGAATGCATTGTGGAGTAGCAATTAGATGATGGGTTGCGAGAGTGACAGGAACTTAAACCCCAGTTTATGCGCTATTCCGTAAGGGACCGATTGGATCCAAAAGTTTAATGCTATGTGTTGTGGAATAGTCACGGCAGATGTCCTAGTGAAAGGACTTAATCATGGAGCCATCACAACTAGGAAGCTTAAAGGGGTTAATCGGGACAAAGGACACGAGAGGTTTATACTGGTTCGGCCCCTTGCGGTGAAGGTAAAGGCCTAGTCCAGTTGATATGGTATTGTTAGGTTCCGATGACCAAGGAGCGAATACGCTTAACCCGACTCTCGATCTGTTGTTTCTTGTCTTAGACCGCCGCCTGGTCGTCCCCTTATATAGACGGGTTGACGCCCTGTGATACGTCTCGAACATATCCATAATTTTTGATTGCTCCATGCTATATTATCTACTATTTTGGACATTATTGGACTTTTATATTAACCGAAGGCCCAGCCCAGAATTGCTGTTTTTTGCCTGTTTTAGGGTTTCGAAAAGGAATATCAAACGGAGTCCAAACGGAATGAAACCTTCGGAAACGTGATTTTCTCATCAGATAAGATCCAGGAGACTTGGACCCTCCGTCAAGAAAGCCACGAGGCGGTCATGAGGGTGGAGGGCGCGCCCCCTGCCTCGTGGGCCCCTCGAAGCTCCACCGACGTACTTCTTCCTCCTATATATATCCACATACCCCCAAACGATCAAATACGGAGCCAAAAGCCTAATTCCACCGCCGCAACTTTCTGTATCCACAAGATCCCATCTTGGCGCTGTTCCGGATCTCCACCGGAGGGGGCATCGATCATGGAGGGCTTCTACATCATCATCCAAGCCCCTCCGATGAAGTGTGAGTAGTTTACTTCAGACCTACGGGTCCATAGTTAGTAGCTAGATGGCTTCTTCTCTCTTTTTGGATCTCAATACAATGTTCTCCCCCTCTCTCGTGGAGATCTATTCGATGTAATCTTCTTTTTGCGGTGTGTTTGTTGAGACCAATGAATTGTGGGTTTATGATGAAGTCTATCTATGAATAATATTTGAATATTCTCTGAATTCTTTTATGTATGATTGGTTATCTTTGCAAGTCTCTTCGAATTATCAGTTTGGTTTGGCCTACTAGATTGGTTGTTCTTGCCATGGGAGAAGTGCTTAGCTTTGGGTTCGATCTTGCGGTGTCCTTTCCCAGTGACAGAAGGGGCAGAAAGGCATGTATTGTATCATTGCCATCGAGGATAACAAGATGGGTTTTTTATCATATTGCATGAAACTATCCCTCTACATCATGTCATCTTGCTTAAGGCGTTACTCTGTTTTTAACTTAATACGCTAGATGCATGCTGGATAGCGGTCGATGAGTGGAGTAATAGTAGTAGATGCAGGTAGGAGTCGGTCTACTTGTCTCGGACGTGATGCCTATATACATGATCATACCTAGATATTCTCATAACTATGCTCAATTTTGTCAATTGCTCAACAGTAATTTGTTCACCCACCGTAGAATATTTATGCTCTTGAGAGAAGCCACTAGTGAAACCTATGGCCCCCGGGTCTCTTTCTCATCATATCAATCTCCATCACTTTATTATTGCTTTGCTTTTATTTTGCTTTCACTTTTTACTTTGCATCTCTATACCAAAAATACCAAAAATATTATTTATCATCTCTATCAGATTTCACTTTCGTAAGTGACCGTGAAAGGATTGACAACCCCTAAGCGCGTTGGTTGCGTTGAGCTATTGTTTTTGTGTAGGTACAAGGGACTCGTGCGTAGCCTCCTACTGGATTGATACCTTGGTTCCCAAAAACTGAGGGAAATACTTACGCTACTTTGCTGCATCATCCTCTCCTCTTCGGGGAAATCCAACGCAGTGCTCAAGAGGTAGCACCCTGCGGCCTACAGAGTCCTGGCCGGCTCATACAACGTGTCCGGCTCGGTGACGTATCTTACATGCCTTACATTAAAAGTCTATTCATACATGGCGGTTTATACTTACGGGCCTTAAGCCGCCTCTGGGCTTGGGCCTATTATACGCCTAACTATGAACCGTCATCTTGTATACTCTTGGGCTTCATTTAGGTAAACCGCCATTGTGGTTGACCGGACCCCTCCTGGGCGGGTCATATCTGGTAGTCATACCCCCATCATTAGGCCCCGGGTTGATTGGAACTTTGTTCATGTCAATCTCCAACACTTAGAAAAATTCCATCTACTACTGCTGTGAAAGCCTTGTAGCCCTCCATGACGTCATCTCCGAAAATTTTGGAAACCTGCCACGACGTCACCTTAACGGATCTTTATCTTAATGTCTTTCCGAAAATCGAGGCGTACATCTAGCTGGATAACTTTCATTTGCCTTCCTAGTTTTTTGCGCCTGCCTGTTCGCCCGTCTCCTTATAAATAGGCACGGCCAGTATTCCTCATTCTCCCCCTTTCCAGCATCTTCTTCCTCTCGCAACCTCCTCTACCACTCAAACTCCACCGCCGTCGCAGAGCACCTTATCTTCCTCAAGCTCGGCCACTACATCATCCTGAATTGGTCCAGAGAACGGCGGCGACCCTCCGCGGTAGATCTATACCTGTAAGTTTTGGCCTTTCCATACCTTAGATACATACTAGGGTTCGCGAGCTCCTCTGTGTTCTTCATATTATGCCGTAGTTCGTCACAGCTCATCTTCCATGCTGTGCTGTGAGCTTCTTCTGAAAATGGCATAAAACCAATGCGGTAGTTGTTTTACTTCCACTTTCAATACATGTAGATCCCCTTTCCTTGGAAGAAAACTCCTGCGCTAGCTTACGAATTCATCTGTACTGATTTTTAGGTCTAGATTTATTTTCCTTTTCTGAACGGCCGTTGATCCAAAATAATATCCGCCGTCTGTGAAACTTGTTTGCTTCAGTACTTAACCAATTTTTATTGCTGGCAATTTTTTAATGTCCTTAATCATGACGGCTTACCATGCCGGCCTTTTGTTTTCTTCATATACCATTAGCCCTTATTTAAGCCGCCGTTACACATCTGTATTGCAATCATTAACCTGTAATTCCACCAATTAACTTGAACTGGCAACTTACTTCCTTTTTAGCTTGTCCTTTCGCCATGCCGCCAAAGACAACGACAATTTGCAACTGGGTCCCTTCCACAGTCACTGATGACACCTTGAAGGATTTTGTCACCATTGGGTATCTACCAGAGAAGAGTATTATGTCCTATCGTGCCCCTGACCCGGCCGAGAAAATACCTTAGCCCAAGGATGGTGAAGTCATCGTCTTTACTGACCATATGAACCGGGGCTTTTCATCGCCCTGCTCAAAATTCTTCAGAGATATTCTGCACTTTTTCAAGCTTCATCCACAAGATCTAGGACCCAATTCCCTATCGAATATCTGTAATTTCCAAGTTTTCTGTGAGGTTTATCTTCAAGAAGCACCTACTGTTGAACTCTTCCGAGAGTACTTTTACTTGAACTGCCAGAATGAGTATACCAACGGCCCCGTTTAGAACTTGGTGGGATTTCAATTCAGCGCAGACGAGATGCTGTTTTTCCTCTAGTAGTCTTGCCAAGCCATCCCAAGGTCTGGAATCAAACTTGGTTCTATTGCCAAGATACGTCACCGGCTGATGAAAAACCAATGTCGGGTTATCATGTTGAGCGGCTTGACGCTAAATATTCGCTCCCTGACAAAATCTCCGCCGGTGAGCACAAGAAACTTCAACCAACCATCAAAAGGGTTCAAGCTTTACCAGGGAACGGCTTAACAGGAGTTGACTTGATCCGCTGTTGGATCACATGGCGGATCATCCCTCTAAGCCGCCGATCTGATTTGATGTGCAATTACACCAGAGGAACGGACGATCCATTACGTCATAGCTCCCTTTGTCTGACTGAAGAAGCTATTGTTGAGATGTCAACCACTCTTGTCAACAGCAAATATGAAGACTGCAGCAAAGTAGGATCGAATCCTTTCTGCAAACTTAACCCGACACCAAAGGTAAATCCCCTTGACTCCTTTTTTCTTCAGTAGTTAAGTACTTGTATGATTTTCAACCTTTCATTTGCCTACACGCCAAATCTGACTTTTGGAAAGCCAAATATGATCATGAGGCTGCCAAAAAAGCTAGAGCCGCCGCAATAGCCGCCAAGAAGACAACCAGAAAATCCAAAAAGAAACCAACTGCTTCTGATCTCCTCAAGCTGGATGACGCCTCTAAGTCGGAGGTAGCCGTTGACTCTCTTGGCCTGCTTTTTAACAACCTTATTGACACTGACTATTACAAGGATGATACGGGGGCCAGCCAAGCAGTAGAAGAAGAGGTAATTATTTCCTCCAATTCAGAACCTTTGCCAAGGCAGAAACCTCGACGGGTAACCCGGAAAGCAAGGTTTTCACACCCCTTGGCTTATTTAGATCCTCATTTTCTTTTGAAAAAACAACAACGTGAGAGCCGCTGTCAGACCCGGGCCAGTGACAGCAATGAGCTGCCCTCCGGCTTACCGAAAACTCCTCGGAAACGCCAGAATGAGGTTCCTTTCATTTTTGACTTTTGCCTTTATCAATGAATCTCTTTCCTTGCTCTTTTAATTGTGATTTCACTTTTGCAAGAGGTCTCTTGTTCTTCTGGTGATTCTTCACAAACTCAACTTCTGGCTTTCAAGACTGCCCCTGGGTAAAGATAGTTATCCTTCTTCTGCATCTTTATGTCCGTATCATTATACTGACCCATCAAATTCTTCTTAGTGGTCAAGCAAAGCCCAAGAAGGCCAGGGTGGCTAAGCTGACTGAAGATCTGAAAGCCGCTGAACCGGCACTGCCGACTCCTGCACCGGGAGAACCTGAAGCACCAGAAGACCCCGCTGTCAATGTTCAATCAGATCCTCCTGAGCCGTCTGTTGACGAAACTGTTCTCAACCCATATATTGTTGAACCGTCAAGCTCAGCTAACCCGCCGGCGACTCATGATAATGATGTTTTAATCACTGGTAGTAGATTCTTTGTGCCGGGCAATCCAACTGTGCTGGCAAGACACTCCACCAAGCAAGAGGCTTTGGAGAAGCAAAAAGTGCGGTTTGAAATCTCTCACTATGCTCACCTGAGTATGAGTGACGTGCTATCTAGCTACCTTAGTCACGTGCATTCCAGCCGTGACTCTGAAATGAGATGGTCAAACAACTGCAACTAAAATATGAGGTATGCTCTCCGGCTTTCATTAGTTTATATGCTCTGCTAGCCCCCAAGTCTCCAGATTATGATAAACTTGAATGATCTGTAAACTTGTGATATTTACAAGCTTCTATCCTAGACTCCCTCCAAGTCTGGCTTATACACTGTACACCGGATTCAAATGATAGCATAACCTTGCGTTGGTAGTCCCCAAGGGCCGGTTTAGTAGGAATAAGCCGGTCCTATTAATTATTGTATAAAGGAACAGAACTTGACTGTATAATCTTCACGAGTCGGTTGGGATTGTTTAATAGCACACCTCGCTTATCTTTAGAAAGAAAACACGCAATGTGCAATAGCCCCCAAGTGCCAAGTGTTGTTGCTTGCAAAGCACTTGGGACTTTAGAAAGAGCCGATTCGTCTGGAAAATTTTGTTGACAGACATTAGCCCCTAAGTGTCAAGTGGTTTTGCTTGCAAAGCACTTGGGACTTCTGAAAAAAATTCAATTCCTTTGACAATAAGTTTGCGCTAACAGGCATTAGCCCCCAAGTGTCAAGTGTTATTGCTTGCAAAAAACACTTGGGACTTGCTTTTATTATCCGCCATGAAACTAACAACCTTATTCTATATACAGGCTGCAACCGCAGAACTGGAATCCCAATTGACTGAAGCCAAGACCCGGCTGTCGACTCAGGAGATTGAAACAAACAAGATTGAATCCAAACTCCAGTTTAGCATGTCTGAGGCAGAGAAATTGATGACCAGTTTTGATGCAAATAAAAAATCTTGGGCCGATGAAAAGACTGCCCTGACACAACGTGCTGAAACGGCCGAGGAGGCTCTCAAGGAAGTTACCGCTGAACTTGTCGGTTTAAAGAACCATGTGTCTCAGATGGTCTTTGCAATCTTCGGTGAGTCACCTTATTATTTACTTTAAGTCTATTTTTGTGATCATAATGTGAGCCGCCTGCTTAACCTATTGGAAACACCTCATAGGTCCCCGGAGCAGCAATCTGAGTCAAAATAGCTTGATAAAGCTCAAGGCGGTTTACACCCTTGTGGAGCAACTGTATACTGGAGCTCAACGGGCTCTTGCCATTATCTCCCTAGCTAACCAAGGACCAAACCTATTGAGTGATGTCTTGAAGAAACTATCCATCTTACCCGCCAGGTTTCAAGAAGTCAAGCGTTCCTGTGCGAGAGCCGGAGCCCTAACTGATCTAAGCAGCTCCAAAGCCTGGGTACCGGAGCTAGACCCGGCGGATGTAGCCAAGGGGTACCCCAGTTTTAAGGAAGACGGGCCTCCTTTTGATTAAGAAGATGTTGCTGCTTGTGTGAAGGAAATTCATCCTCATGCTACCATCCTTGGCGAAGAAACCAATATTGATAAGTACCAGCCGGGTTTTGATGCTGAGAATAAAAAGATGGCGACTCCTTCATATAAAGTGACAGATCTAATCCCGCCGGTTCTCCAGCACACCTTTGCCCTGGAAATTAACCCGTCTGGTCTAATTGATGATGAGGCTGAGTTCGTCGCTCTTCACAGCTTTGATTGGTCCAAGCCCAATCTCCAAACGGTGGAGGAGGATGAAACGACAAGGGATGAGTCGTAACCATCCAAACAACCCAGCTAGGATTGATGAACCAACTTTAGTTTATCATCTACTTATGAGAAAAAACAGTGTTATCCTTTTGGGCTCCAAGCGCCTTGTAATAGGCTAGCTTAAAACTTCATGTTCTGCTTACGCCATCATGCATATTGTGCTGCGTACAACACTTTTATCCGTCATGTCAACATATGCCTTTACATCCTTTACAATATCAGTAGTGTTTGAATCTGTTCCTGTATGTAAAATATGAAAACTGTCCTGGCGGTTTATCACCGAACGGGTCAAAACACCCAATACACAACCATGGAAATTAACACAACTGTATAATCAAGACTAGATGTTAGGATAATTAAGGCTGGAAAGTCTCTGATTGAAGAAAACACAGATAAGCCTGTTATGAATTTTAATGACAATATTATACATGTGATCTAGAATTTGGACTGTTGGCTTATGTGACCCGAACAGTAAGGGTGATAACCCACTCTTTAGAAGCCAATACTTCCATATGTATGATGACTGTCATACACTGGCGATTCATTGTCAAAAAACCAAGCCGGTTTAAATTGAAACCATTCTTACATTTAGATTTAGACAACGAAAACCGAAAAAACAAAAGATTGCCTTTCTAATAATGTAAGTCAAGCATCAAGAAAAATTTGGAGGCTTCTGATTTGAATACGATCAGTAAACTGGACCAAAGGGGTTAAGCTAGGATTCGAATACGATCATGTAGCCCCTAGTGGCTTTGGCATTGTGCCGATCAAGAGGGTATTAATAGCTATGTTCTCTTTGGTTCAAATATGACCTATGTTTGAACAGGAAGCCCCCAAATGACCTTGAGAGGTTTTTAACGACCCTTATTCGAATACGATCCAAGTCAGACCCAAAAGGGGTTAAGCTATGATTCGAATACTATCAAGAAGCCCCCTAGTGAGTTTGGCATTGTGACGATCAAGAGGGTACCGACAACTATGTTCTCTTTGGTTCGAATACGACCTATGTTTGAACAGGAAGCCCCCTAGTGATCATAAGATTTAACGGCTAGATTCGAATACGATCATGAGCCAGACCAAAGGGTTAAGCTAGATTTGAACACAATCAGCCCCTAATTGGTCATTTTTAAAGTATAATGATAAAGGCATGTGATTGAGAATGAAAAAGGACAGAAGTCCTGCTTTATTACTTATCATAATATATACAACGTCAAAGTATGTACATTATCAGAGCCGGAGGCTCAAGTTTAGTAAGGCCGAAGATGAGCGATATTCCAGGGCCGACGGGTCTCTTCCTCCGACTTACATGAGTCTTTGTGCTCTCGAACATCGATGAGGTAGTATGACCCATTGTTCAAGTTCCTGCTGACCACAAAGGGTCCTTCCCAAGGTGGGGATAATTTGTGTGCATCATTTTGGTCCTGGATGAGCCAGAGCACCAAGTCACCTTCCTAAAAGGTTCTGGACTTAACCCGGCGGCTGTGATAACGGCGCAGGTCCTGTTGGTAAATCGCAGAGCGGGCTGCTGCTAAGTCACACTCTTCATCTAATAGGTCAAGTGCATCCTGACGGGCTTGTTTGTTATCAGCTTCAACATAAGCCGCCACACGGGGCGAATCATGATGGATGTCACTAGGCAGGACTGCCTCTGCTCCATAAACCATGAAGAAAGGCGTATAACCCATAGACCTGTTAGGGGTAGTATTGATGCTCCATATCACAGAGGGTAACTCCTCCACCCAACAACTCAGCGTCCGTTGTAAAGGAACAATAAGCCGGGGCTTGAGACCCTTCAAGATTTCCTGATTTGCTCTTTCAGCTTGACCATTGGATTGGGGTGAGCTACTGATGAAACATCAAGCCGGATATGCTCATGTTGACAAAATTCCTCCATAGCACCCTTGGACAAATTAGTACCATTGTCAGTTATAATGCTATGTGGAAAGCCAAAACAATAGATCACCTTTTTCATGAATTGAACCGCTGTGGCTGCATCACATTTACTAACCAGCTCTGCCTCCACCCACTTCGTGAATTTGTCAACTGCCACCAAAAGGTGTGTCTTTTTATCTTTGGATCTTTTGAAAGGTCCAACCATATCGAGCCCCCAGACTGCAAACGGCCAAGTAATTGGAATCGTCCACAATTCTTGAGCCGGCACGTGCGCCCGTCATGCGAATTTCTGACAACCATCACACCTACTAACCAAATCCTCCGCGTCAGCGTGAGCCGTCAGCTAGTAAAAACCATGACGGAAAGCTTTGGCCACAAGATACTTTGACCCGACATGATGGCCACAATCTCCTTCATGGATCTCACGAAGAATTTCTTGACCTTCCTCAGGAGAGACACAATGTTGAAATGCCCCGGTGACACTGCGATGATGCAACTCACCATTAGCAATTGTCATTGATTTAGACCGCCGGGTTATCTGTCTAGCCAAGGTCTCATCCTCAGGCAACTCACCCCGGGTCATATAAGCCAAATATGGCACTGTCCAATCCGGGATGACGTGAAGAGCCGCCACCAATTGTGTTTCCGGGTTTGGAACAACCAAGTCTTCCTCTGTAGGAAACTTGACAGAAGGGCTATGCAGAACATCTAAGAAAGTGTTAGGTGGCACCGGCTTACGCTGAGACCCCAGCCGGCTTAAAGCATCAGCTGCTTCATTCTTTTTGCAATCAATGTGTTCCACTTGGTAACCCTTGAAGTGTCCAGCAATGGCATCAACTTCGCGGCGATAGGCCGCCATGAGAGGATCCTTGGAATCCCACTTGCTAGATACTTGTTGAGCCACCAAATCCGAATCGTCAAAGCACCTTACCCGGCTCAAACTCTTCTCTTTAGCCATCCGAAGACCATGGAGCAAAGCCTCATACTCACCTACATTGTTAGTATAGGGGAACATCAACCGTAGTACATAACAAAATTTGTCACCTTGAGGGGAAGCTAAAACAACTCCAGCCCCCGAGCCCTCTAATTGCCTGGACCCATCAAAATGAATAGTCCAATATGTGTTGTCTAGCTTCTCTTCAGGCATCTGCAGCTCTATCCAATCATTGATGAAGTCCACTAGTGCTTGAGATTTGATGGCAGTACGTGGCACATACTTTAAACCATGAGGCCCAAGCTCAATGGCCCACTTGGTAACTCGTCCTGTGGCTTCTTTATTTTGAACAATATCTCCTAAAGGAGCAGAGCTAACCATAGTGATAGGATGACCCTGGAAGTAATGCTTAAGCTTCCGGCTCGCCATGAACACCCCATAAACAAGTTTCTGTCAATGTGGATATCTCTGTTTGGACTCAATGAGTACCTCGCTAACATAGTAAACCGGCCATTGAACTGGATATTCCTTGCCAGCCTCTTTGCACTCTACAACAATGGCGACACTGACAACACGTGTGTTAGCAGCAACATATAACAACAGTGGCTCTTTATCAATGGGAGCAGCAAGAACCGGTGGCTCAGCGAGCTGTCTTTTCAGATCTTCAAAGGCAGAGTTAGCAGCATCACTCCAGACAAAATCATCTGTCTTCTTCATCATTTGATACAGTGGTATAGCCTTCTCACCTAACCGGCTTATGAACCGGCTTAAAGCTGCAACATGACCCGCCAATCGCTGAACGTCACTGATGCACGCCGGCTTAGCCAAAGACGTAATTGCTTTGATTTTCTCCGGGTTAGTCTCAATGCCTCTGTTAGAAACCACAAAACCCGAAAGCTTGCCCGCCGGTACTTCAAAAATGCACTTGGCTGGGTTAAGCATCATCTTGTAGACCCGGAGGTTATCAAAGGTTTCCTTCAGATCACCTATCAAGGTCTCCTTCTCTCTGGACTTCACCACTATATCGTCCACATAAGCATGAACATTGCGCCCAATCTGATTGTGAAGACAGTTCTGCACACATCGCTGATAAGTCGCCTGGGCACTCTTAAGCACAAAAGGCAGAGACACATAGCAGAAGGCTCCAAATGGAGTAATAAAAGTTGTCTTCTCCTGGTCCTTAACTGCCATCTTGATCTGATGATAACCAGAATAAGCATCCAAAAATCTCGAACACTCACAACCCGCCATAGCATCAATGATTTTATCAATACGAGGGAGAGCAAAAGGATCAGCCATACAAGCCTTGTTTAAGTCCGTGTAATCCACACACATATGCCAGGTGCCGTTCTTTTTAAGCAAGAGCACCGAGTTAGCCAACCACTCTGGATGAAAAACTTGAATAATGAACCCGGCCGCCAAGAGCCAGGCCACCTCTTCACCAATGGCCTTGCGCCTTTCCTCATCGAACCGCCGTAGACACTGCTTGACTGGCTTAAATTTTGGATCAATGTTGAGAGTGTGCTCAACGAGTTCTCTCTACACCCGGCATGTCAGAAGGTTTCCATGCAAAGATGTCCCGGTTCTCATGGATGAACTCGATGAGCCTGCTCTCCTGTTTGGGATCCAAATTAGCACTGATACTAAACTGCTTAGATGAGTCACCTGGAACAAAATCAACAAGCTTAGTGTCGTCTGCCGACTTAAACTTCAGCAATGGCTCATGCTCTGTAGTTGGCTTTTTCAAAGGCGTCATGTCTGCCGGGTCAACATTATCCTTATAGAACTTTAACTTCTCTGTTGCACAAGTAGATTCAGCATAAGCAGGGTCGCCTTCCTCACATTCCAAGGCTATCTTCCAACTCCCATGCACTGTGATAGTGCCCTTATGACCCGGCATTTTGAGCTATAAATAAACATAACAAGGCCGTGACATGAACTTGGCATAAGCCGGTCGCCCAAACAGGGCATGATACAGGCTCTTGATTTTGACCACCTCAAAGGTTAATTTCTCGGCCCTGGAATCATGCTCATCTCCAAAGGCTACCTCCAGCTCAATCTTACCCACTGGGTATGCTAACTTACCATGCACCACTCCATGAAAAATAGTGTTGGACGTCTTAAGACTTTTGTCAGTCAACCCCATGCGACGGAACGTCTCATAATAGAGGATGTTGATGCTACTGCCTCCGTCCATGAGTACTTTAGTGAATTTATATCCACCAACCTGAGGTGCCACCACCAAAGCCAGGTGACCCTGATTGTCAACCCGGGGAGGGCGATCCTCCCTAATCCATAGAATATGCTACTCATACCATCTCAAATAACGACGGACTGTCGGCTCAACAGCATTCACAACCCTCTTATGAAGCTTCTGGTCTCGTCTGCACAAAATGGTGGTGAACGCATGATACTGTCCACTATTCAATGGCTTTGGATTGCTCTGGTATCCAGATTGTTGTTGTTGCTGCTGACCTCCTTGGCCAGATTGATAACTGTACCCACCTTGATTTCCTTGAGAGCCTTGAAAATTGGAATTTGAACCGCCTCCCGGACCATGAAAACTGCCGCCACCTGAGCCACCGCCCGACCCATGATTGCTATTGAAAATGTTAGAGTCCTTGAAAGCCTTCATGATCGTACATTCCTTCCACAGGTGAGTGGCCGGTTTCTGCTGAATACCATGCCTTGGACAAGGCTCATTTAACAGTTGCTCAAGAGTGAGACCTGACCCGCCGGACCGAGGAGGTGGCATCCCCTTACGTCGCTGATTGTTGCCCTGTGTATTGGTGTTAGCCACTAATACGTCTCCGTCGTATCTACTTTTCCAAACCCTTTTGCCCTTGTTTTGGACTCTAACTTGCATGATTTGAATGGAACTAACCCGGACTGACGCTATTTTCAGCAGAATTACCATGGTGTTATTTATGTGCAGAAACAAACGTTCTCGGAATGACCTGAAACTTCACGGAGCATAATTCTCCATCACTGATCCATTGCATACGAGCTTTCCATATATTGTTCTTCGCTTATTTACTTTCCCGTTGCTATTGCTATCATCACTACAAAATACCAAAAACATTACTTTTACTACTGTTACCTTTTGTTACCGTTACCACTACTATCAAATTACTTTGCTACTAAATACTTTGCTGCAGATACTAAGTTTCCAGGTGTGGTTGAATTGACAACTCAGCTGCTAATACTTGAGAGTATTCTTTGGCTCCCCTTGTGTCGAATCAATAAATTTGGGTTGAATACTTTACCCTCGAAAACTGTTGCGATCCCCTATACTTGTGGGTTATTAAGACTATTTTCTGGCGCCGTTGCCAGGGATCGAAGCTCTATTCTTTGAGTCAGTTGGGATATATATCTGCTTATCATTATGAAGAATTTGAAAGATCCAATAATCAAGATTTATTCCTCAACTACGAGGGGAGGTAAGGAACTGTCATCTAGCTCTGCACTTGATTCACCTTCTGTTTTGAGTAAGCTTGCGACACCTAAAACTGCTTCCGCTATTCGTTTTGATATGTCGCATGTTATTGATAATGCTACTTCTGCTATACATGATACTTATGATGAAACTACTTCTATGCTAGGGCTAGAGAGATTGAAAATATTGAATCTGATGATACTGATGAAAGTGATGATGAAGAATCACTTGTTATTCCTAAGGGTTATGTTTTTGATCAAGAAGCTTCTTTAGCTATTTTAGATTGCAAAGATAGATATGAACTCAAAAAGTTATTAGCTAAATGGAATAAGCAATCTCTAAATGCTAGAATGAAACCTGACCCTGCTTTTGCTACTTCACCTATCTCTGTTACTGATAAGGATTATGAATTCTCTGTTGATCCTGATATAATTACTTTGGTTGAATCTGATCCTTTTCATGGCTATGAATCTAAAACTGTTGTGGCACATCTTACTAAATTAAATGATATAGCCACCCTGTTCACTACTGATGAGAGAACTCGTTACTTTTATATCCTTAAAATATTTCTGTTCTCATTAGAGGGTGATGCTAAGATATGGTTTAATTCTCTTGATCCTGGTTGTGTGCGTAGTCCCCAGGATATGATTTATTACTTCTCTGCTAAATGTTTCCCTGCTCATAAGAAACAAGCTGCTTTAAGGGATATATATATATAATTTTGTGCAAATTAAAGAAGAGAGTCTCCCACAAGCTTGGGGGAGGCTTCTCCAGTTACTTAATGCTTTGCCTGATCATCCTCTTAAGAAAAATGAAATACTTGATATCTTTTATAATGGACTAACTGATGCTTCCAAAGATTACCTAGATAGTTGTGCTGGTTCTGTTTTCAGGGAAAGAACGCCGGATGAAGCTGAAATTCTATTGAATAATATGTTGACAAATGAAAATAATTGGACACCTCCAGAGCCAATTTTTGAGCCTATTCCTAAACCAACTCCGAAGAAGAGGGGTATTCTATTTCTTAGTTCTGAAGATATGCAAGAGGCAAAGAAATCTATGAAAGAAAAAGGTATTAAAGCTGAAGATGTTAAGAATTTACCTCCTATTGAAGGAATACACGATCTTAATTTACTGCCTGTTGAAGAATCATATGATCTTAATCCTTTACCTATTGAAGAAACTCATGGTCTTGATAACCCGACACAGGTAGTAAAGGTAAATTCTCTCTATAGATATGATAAAGCTGAAATCCCATTTACTATGTTTGCTAGCCCATGCTTAGATGATTTTGATAAATTTATGGCTAAGCAAGAAGACTTTAATGCTTATTTTGGTAGACAATTTAAATACAATTCAAATATGCTTGAACACTTATTATATGGCTAATGTCAAAGGTGAACTTAAACTTATTAGTAAACATGCTTCTATGGTTACCACTCAAGTAGAACAAGTACTTAAAGCTCAAAATGATTTGCTCAATGAATTGAATAGTAAGGATAATGATAATCTTGTTAGAGTGGCTACTAGAACTGGTAAAATGACTCAGTAACCTTTGTATCCTGAAGGCCACCCTAAGAGAATTGAGCAAGATTCTCAGAGAAATAATATGGATGCACCTAGTCCTTCTAAAAGGAAGAAAAAGAAAAATGATAGGACTTTGCTTGCTTCTAGTGAACCTGTTACTGAAACACCTGAGAATCCAAATGATATTTCTATTTCCAATGCTGAAACACAATCTGGTAATGAACCTGAAACTAGTGATAATGCTAATAATAATTTTCATGATGATGCTCAACCTAGTAATGATAATGCTAAAGAAATTGAACCTGCTGTTGATCTTGATAACCCACAATCAAAGAATAAACGTTATGATAAGAAAGACTTTGTTACTAGGAAACATGGTAAAGAAAGAGAACCATGGGTTCAAAAACCCATGCCCTTTCCTCCCAAACCATCCAAGAAAAAGGATGATCAGGATTTTAAGCGCTTTGCTGAAATGATTAGACCTATCTTTTTGCGTATGCGATTAACTGATATGCTCAAAATGAATCCTTATGCTAAGTATATGAAAGAAATTGTTACAAATAAAAGAAAGATACCAGAAGCTGAAATTTTCACCATGCTTGCTAATTATACTTTTAAGGGTGGAATACCAAAGAAACTTGGAGATCCAGGAGTACCCACTATACCATGCTCTATTAAAAGAAACTATGTTAAAACTGCTTTATGTGATCTTGGAGCCGGTGTTAGTGTTATGCCTCTCTCTTTATATCGTAGACTTGATTTGAAGAAGTTAACACCTACTGAAATATCTTTGCAAATGGCTGATAAATCAACTGCTATACCTGTCGATATTTGTGAGGATGTGCCTGTTGTAGTTGCAAGCATTACTATTTTAACGGACTTTGTTATTCTTGATATCCCCGAGGACGATATTATGTCTATTATTCTTGGAAGACCCTTTTTGAATACTGCAGGGGCTGTTATTGATTGCACTAAAGGCAATGTCACTTTTCATGTTAATGGTAATGAGCACATGGTACACTTTCCTAGGAAACAACCTCAAGTTCATACTATCAACTCTATTGGAAAAATTCCATCGATTCTATTTGGAGGTTTTGAATTTCCTCTTCCTACTGTCAAGAAGAAATATGATATTCTTATTATTGGGGATGTGCATATCCCCGTTGAGGTAACATAGTGTTATTCGAAATTTCTCCAGTTCCATGTTATTCAGAATGAGCTCGTTAACAAGACTTGATCAACCTTGTTAGTGGATTCCTTTTGATGATCATGAGATGGATGAAATTAGAAAGCACAACCTTTTGTACCCCACTTTTACTTTCTGTTATTTATATTAAGTAAAATAAAAATAAATATTTTTCTGTCTGTTATCTGATTATTCGTGCAATATAAAAATACCCCGAAAATAAAAGTTCTTCAAATGCCCTGAAATTTAAATATGATTTTAGAATATTTGGCACTAAGAACACAGCAGGGGGTCAACCACCTTCCCACGAGGGTGGAGGGCATGCCCTACCCCCCTGGGCGCGCCCCCTGCCTCGTGGGCCGACGGTGGCCCTCCTCCACTTATCCTTTCACCCACACACTCCTTCTTCCTCCCCCAAACACGAATATCCAACTCAAACCCGAGTTCAAGCTCATTTTTCTGCCATTTTCGATCTCCTTGCTCAAAGCACCTCTCACAAAACTGCTTGGGGAGATTGTTCCTTGGTAGGTGACTCCTTCATTGGTCCAATTAGTTTTTCTTCTAGTGCTTTATTCATTGCAAATTTTTGCTGCTTAGGTGACCCTGTTCTTGAGCTTGCATGTCAAATTTATATGGTCAAAAGTAGTTTTGATGCATGATATAGGCTCTAGGCACTTGTAGGAGTAGTTGCTATCAATATTACTGAGTTTGGTTTACTTTTATTTTGAAGTTACTAAAAATTTCAGATTTTTTCAGAAAATGATGAAGAGACTTTTGAGGGGCTCATCGAGACGAAGCTCGAAGGAAAAGGCACCGAAGCCTAAGTATAATCTGCCTCGTACCGCAGAGGTTCGGTCGTGTGAATGGCCTTCCGATGATTTCTTGAGAGCAGTCAGGATTTAGGAAGATTTTCATGAATTGGCTAAGAATGCAGGCCTCACCACTTTCCTCCACGACCAATGCGATCAGTATCTCTTACTCACAAATATCTTTGTGCAAAACTTTCATTTCCATTCTAGGAGCTCACCACCTATGGTGGAGTTTTATTTGTATGATGAGCATAAGGAGATGTCACTTTATGATTTTTGCCGGGTTTGTTTGGTCCCTTTCGAGGGCAAGACAGAAGAACCACATCGCGAGGATGTGGACGGGTTTATTGATACTATCACTGTAGGGGAAACAAGGAAGGTTTCCGATGCACGAATCACTAGCATACATTTCCCTGTTTTACACTATTTTGCATTATTTGCTAGTCGTTGTTTAATTGGTCGCGGAAACTGTGGAAACCTTAGTATCCCTGATATTATTATTTTTCTCCACAGTTTATACGGTGATAACTCTGTTAGTATGGGCGGCATTATTGCTAAACGGTTAAGTCTGAACTGTACCAAAGGCGGCATCTTTGGAGGCATCTATGCTTCACGCCTAGCTGCACATTTTAACATACCTATTAGGCATTATGAGAAGGAAGAAAAAGTGCTGCCTCGTGTTTATTTAGATTATAAAAGTATGGTGGCATATGATTTTATTGTTAAGAATAGGGAAGGAGAGCTTAAATATAAATTGTTCTTTGATAAATATCATCCTGAGACTATTACCTTGCCTGCTCCTTCTTTGTTTGATTTATCTGCAGGCCAGTATCTTGTTCCGTTAAAGGCTATTCACGCCTACCGGAACCCTGCACCAGCCATGGAGCCAGAGCCGGAACCACAAGTTGATCCTTCACGACAGTCTAATTACCAGTGGGATCTGGAGATGATTGCCAGCCAGTGGCAATCGGAGTCTTCTTCTTCTTCTTCTCAGTACGACCCCAACTATTATTATGGATATCTGCCAGGCCAGCCGTGGCCATAAACCAACTCAGGCCAAAAGCCTAAGCTTGGGGGAGTATGTATTTCCCAGTGACATTACATTTATGTTCACACACTCATTGCCAGATGTCGGTGCTCATACCTTTCATTGTATCATCCATGCTAGTTTATTTTCCTTTTTATGCTTTCTTCTTGTTTGTTTAATAAACCTTAAGAAAAACCAAAAAAATTAGTTGTAGCTTTTAGTTAGTTTCATTTTCATGCTTGTAGTAGTAATTAAAAAGAAAACCCAAAAAGATTTCCTGTCCTTCTTTTACTTGTTGGGAGCTCTCCCGTGTAAATAGTTTTATTTCTTTTCTTTGGGGGTTGATAGGAGAAGACCATAATTAAATTGTTGAAGTGGTTCTTGTATGCATACTTGTTGATTTGACAAAAGAGCCCATATTGCCTTGTCTTCTCCTATTTATTGAATGCTTGCAGATTCTAGCTCAGTCCAATGCACGCGCACTATTATTATTATTCACATCGTTCGGTCGTGCAAGTGAAAGGCAATTATGATGATATATGATGGACTGACTAAGATGAGAAAAGCTGGTATGAAATCGACCTCTTTTGTTTTTGTAAATATGATTAGTCCATCCTTCCTGATTCAACCTATTATGAATAAACATGTTTGCAATGACAACTAGAGATCATAGTTCCTTGTGCCATGCTTGATTAGCTATGAGTCATAATGGTTTACCTTACGTGCCAACATGCTATTGAGATGGTTATGATGTGGTATGATAGGGTGTTATCCTCCTCTGAATGATTTAAGTGACTTGACTTGGCGCATGTTAATGCATGTAGTTGAAACAAAATCAACATAGCCTTCACGATATTTATGTTCATGGTGGATTATATCCTACTCATGTTGCATTCGGTGTTGATTAATTTTAATGCATGTTCATGACTGTTGTCGCTCTCTAGCTGGTCGCTTCCCAGTCTTTTGCTAGCCTTCACCTGTACTAAGCAGGAATACTTCTTGTGCATCCAATCCCTTAAACCCCAAAGTTATTCCACATGAGTCCACTATACCTACCTATATACGGTATCTACCTGTCGTTCCAAGTAAATTTGTATGTGCCAAACTCTAAACCTTCGAATAAATATCCTGTTTTGTATGCTCGAATAGCTCATGTATCAACTAGGGCTGTCTGTATCTTCCATGTTAGGCAGGTTATTCTCAAGAGGAGTGGACTCTGCTCCTCACTCACGAGATAAATGGCTGGTCACCGGGATGCCCAGTCCCTTCCTTTATGCAAACTAAATCAAAATAATTGCAAACAAAACTCCCCCTGGGACTCTTGTTAGTTGGAGGCACTCGTTGTTTAGAGCAAGCCATGGATTGATGCTTGTTGGTGGAAGGGGGAGTATAAACTTTACCATTCTGTTTGGGAACCGCCTATAATGTGTGTAGCATGGAAGATATCGCCATCTCTTGGTTGTTATGTTGACAATGAAAGTATACTGCTCAAAATATTATTCACCTCTATTTCAAAACCGAGCTCTAGCACCTCTACAAATCTATGCTTCCCTCTACAAAGGGCCTATCTATTTACTTTTATGCTAAGTCATCATCTTCTTATTAAAAAGCACCAGCTGGAGAGCACCGCTGTCATTTGCATTCATTACTGTTAATTTACATTGAGTATGACTTGACTGGATGTCTTTTACCATGAATTACAATGTCTAGTCGGTCCTTGGTCTTTAAAGGTGCTCTGCATTTATGTTTTGCAGTCTCGGAAAGGGCTAGCGAGATACCATCTTGTTATATCATATTATGATTGTTTTGAGGAAGTGTTGTCATCTGAGATTTATTATTATTGCTCGCTAGTTGATTATGCTATTGATATGAGTAAACTTGAGACCTAAGCATTATTGTGAATGTGGTTAGTTATAATCTTTGCTGAAAACTTAAATGTTGGCTATACATATTTACAATAACAAGAGCAAACAGAGTTTGTAAAAGTTTTTCTTTATCACTTTCAGTTTGTCAACTGAATTGCTTGAGGACAAGCAAAGATTTAAGCTTGGGGGAGTTGATATGTCTCCGTCGTATTTACTTTTCCAAACACTTTTGCCCTTGTTTTGGACTCTAACTTGCATGATTTGAATGGAACTAACCCGGACTAACGTTGTTTTTAGCATAATTACCATGGTGTTTTTTATGTGCAGACACAAACGTTCTCGGAATGACCTGAATTCACGGAGCAACTTTTTGGAAAATATAAAAAATACCTGCAAAAGATGAAGGCCAGGGGGCCCACCACTTGTCCATGAGGGTGGGGGCACGCCTGCCCCCTAGGGCCGCCCCCTACCTCGTGGGCCCCCTGGTGCCTCTTTGACTCCAACTCCAACTCTATATATTGTGTTTCGGGGAGAAAAAATCAGAGAGAAGAATTCATCGCGTTTTACGATACGGAGCCGCGGCCAAGCCCTAAAACCTCTCTGGAGGGCTGATCTGGAGTCTATTCAGGGCTCCAGAGAGGGGAATCCGTCGCCATCGTCATCATCAACCATCCTCCATCACCAATTTCATGATGCTCACCGCCGTGCATGAGTAATTCCATCATAGGCTTGCTGGACGGTGATGGGTTGGACAGGATCTATCATGTAATTGAGTTAGTTTTGTTAGGGTTTGATCCCTAGTATCCACTATGTTCTGAGATTGATGTTGCTATGACTTTGCTATGCTTAATGCTTGTCACTAGGGCCCGAGTGCCATGATTTCAGATCTGAACCTATTATGTTTTCATGAATATATGAGTGTTCTTGATCCTATCTTGCAAGTCTATAGTCACCTATTATGTTTTATGATCCGTTAACCCCGAAGTGACAACAATCGGGATACTTACCGGTGATGATCGTAGTTTGAGGAGTTCATGCATTCACTATGTGTTAATGCTTTGTTCTGGTTCTCTATTAAAAGGAGGCCTTAATATACCTTAGTTTCCATAAGGACCCTGCTGCCATGGGAGGGTAGGACAAAAGATGTCATGCAAGTTCTTTTCCATAAGCACGTATGACTATGTTCGGAATACATGCCTACATTATATCATTGATCTGGAGCTAGTTCTGTGTCACCCTAGGTTATGACTGTTACATGATGAACCGCATTCGGCATAATTCTCCATCACTGATCCATTGCATACGAGCTTTCCATATATTGTTCTTCGCTTATTTACTTTCCCGTTGCTATTGCTATCATCACTACAAAATACCAAAAACATTACTTTTACTACTGTTACCTTTTGTTACCGTTACCACTACTATCATATTACTTTGCTACTAAATACTTTGTTGCAGATACTAAGTTTCCAGGTGTGGTTGAATTGACAACTCAGCTGCTAATACTTGAGAGTATTCTTTGTCTCCCCTTGTGTCGAATCAATAAATTTTGGGTTGAATACTTTACCCTCGAAAACTGTTGCGATCCCCTATACTTGTGGGTTATCAGCCACAAACTCCAAACTACCGTCAGCCTTACGTTTATTGTTGCCTCCCTGATTTGTCGTGTCAACCACGAGAGTCAACAGGGCCGTCATCCTATCCATCAGATCCATCAGCACCTGAGCTGGCGGGCGCGTGGGGCCTCCTACCCCAGCCGCTGCTGACCCGGTAGTTATCGCTGCACAACCATAGAGTTTTTAGTGGGCTGCGTGCCAGTCATGAATATCCCCGCTCTGCTCGGAGACTCAAAGGGGTCCGGAATACTCCTGCCATCGAAACATCCCCCAAGCCCACCATCTTGCAGTTGATACAACAAATCTGTCTCACCCGTGGACGAATCGCCATCAGATTGGACGGCCGTCTCACCACCAGACACAGATCTTTCAAAAAATTCCCCTCCATGGATGCATCCCACGAAGGCACGCTTCATAGCCGGCTGAGCCCGGGCAGGTCTCGCACGCTGAGCCATCTCGATGATGTCGGTGCAGATGTCCGGCTCAGGACCCGGCTCACCGATCCGGCCGATGAAGACGTGGATCCCGCCAAAGGGAACCTGGTACCCGTACTCAATTGAGCCGGCGTCGGGGCCCCAGCCTGCGTCGTCGATGTAGAGCTTGTCGCGACGACTCTTGTTCATCCTGCCCACAGCGTATCCCTTGAGCCCTTCGAAGCTGCCCTTCAAGAACTCAAATCCACGGTGCACTGGCCACACGGTGGGCGCCAACTATCATGGAATTGTCATGGCAGATGTCCTAGTGAAAGGACTTAATCGTGGAGCCATCACAACTAGGAAGCTTAAAGGGGTTAATTGGGACAAAGGACACGAGATGTTTATACTGGTTCGGCCCCTTGCGGTGAATGTAAAGGCCTAGTCGAGTTGATATGGTATTGCTAGGTTTCGATGACCAAGGAGCGAATACGCTTAACCTGGCTCTCAATCTGTTGTTTCTTGTCTTAAACCGCCGCCGGGTCATCCCCTTATATACACGAGTTGACGCCATGCGGCCCACAGAGTCTCGGCCGGCTCATACAACGTGTCCGGCTCGGTGACGTATCTTACATGCCTTACATTACAAGTATATTCATACATGGCGGTTTACTTACGAGCCTTAAGGCGCCTCTGGGCTTGGGCCTATTATAAGCCTAACTGTGAACCATCATCTTGTATACTCTTGGGCTTCATTTAGGTAAACCGTGGTTGACCCGGCCCCTCCTAGGCGGGTCATATCTGGTAGTCATATCCCCAACACTATGGTTAGAATTTATTCTTAATACTTTTCTCGTAGTTCTGGATGCTTGCGGGAGGGTTAATCATAAGTAGGAGGTTTGTTTAAGTAAGAACGACACCTAAGCACCGGTCCATCCACATATCAAATTATCAAAGTACCGAACATGAATTAAACCAACATGATGAAAGTGACTAGATGAAAATCCCGTGTACCCTCAAGAACGCTTTGCTTATCATAAAGAGATCGTTTTGGCATGTCCTTTGCCTCAAAAGGATTGAGCTACCTTTCTGCACTTTTGTTACTACTATCATTACTTGCTCGTTACAAATTACCTTGCTATCAAACTACTCTGCTACTTATAGTTTCAGCACTTGCAGACATTACCTTGTGTGACGCCCCTGATTTGACCGTACACTAATCATACACGCAAATGTGTATGATCAAAATCAAGGACTCACGGGAAGATATCACAACACAACTCTAGACACAAATTAAAATAATACAAGCTTTATATTACAAGCCAGGGGCCTCGAAGGCTCGAATACAAGAGCTCGATCATAGACGAGTCAGCGGAAGCAATAATATCTGAGTACAGACATAAGTTAAACAGGATTGCTTTAAGAAGGCTAGCACAAACTGGGATATAGATCGAAAGAGGCGCAGGCCTCCTGCCTGGGATCCTCCTAAACTACACCTGGTCGCCGTCAACGGGCTGCACGTAGTAGTAGGCACCTCCCAAGTAGTAGTAGTTGTCATCGACAGTGGCGTCTGGCTCCTGGACTCCATCGTCTGGTCGTAGCAATCGAGTATAGGAAAGGGGAAAAGGGGGAGAAAAGCAACCGTGAGTACTCATCCAAAGTACTCGCAAGCAAGGAGGTACACTACATATGTATGCATTGGTATCAAATGGAAGAGGGGTATCATATGTGGACTGAACTGCAGAATGACGAAATAAGAGGGGGATAGCTAGTCCTGTCGAAGACTACGCTTCTGGCCACCTCCATCTTGCAGCATGTAGAAGAGAAGTAGATGGTAAGTTCACCAAGTAGCATCGCATAGCATAATCCTAACCGATGATCGTCCCCTCATCGCCCTGTGAGAGAGCGATCACCGGTTGTATCTGGCACTTGGAAGGGTGTATTTTATTAAGTATCCGGTTCTAGTTGTCATAAGGTCAAGGTACAACTCCAAGTCGTCCTGTTACCGAAGATCACGGCTATTCGAATAGATTAACTTCCCTGCAGGGGTGCACCACATTTCCCAACACACTCGATCCCCTTTGTCTGGACACACTTTTCTGAGTCATGCCCGGCCTCGGAAGATCAACACGTCGCAGCTCTACCTAGGCACAACAGAGAGGTCAGCACGCCGGTCTAAATCCTATGGCGCAGGGGTCTGGGCCCATCGCCCATTGCACACCTGCACGTTGCGAGGGCGGCCGGAGAGCAGACCTAGCAACCTCCATTACAAAGGAAGTTGCGTTACGCGGTCCAACCCAGCGCGCGCCGCTCAGTCGCTGACGTCACGAAGCTTTCGGCTGATACCACGACGTCGAGTGCCCATAACTGTCCTCGCATAGATGGTTAGTGCGTATAGGCCAGTGGCCAGGCTCAGATCAAATACCAAGATCTCGTTAAACGTGTTAAGTATCCGCGAACACCGACCAGGGCCAGGCCCACCTCTCTCCACAAAGTAACAGTCGGGGGCCGTCGGGAACCCAGGCCCACCTCTACCGGGATGGAGCCACCTGCCCCTTCAGCCCCCAACCCCGAATAGTACCACAGGTAATGTAATAGTGTAAAGTATATAGTATATGCCCGTGATCACCTCCTGAAGTGATCACGGCCCAGCAGTATAGCATGGCGGACTGACAAGAGTGTAGGGCCACTGATGGAACACTAGCATCCTATACTAAGCAGTAGGATAGCAGGTAATGGTAACAACAGTAGTAGCAAGGACAGGCTATGCAGAGGATTAACTGAAAGCAGTAACATGCTACACTACTCTAATGCAAGCAGTATAGAGAAGAATAGGCGATATCTGGTGATCAAGGGGGGGGCTTGCCTGGTTGCTCTGGCAAGAGAGAGGGGTCGTCAACACCGTAGTCATACTGGGTAGCAGCGGCGTCGGTCTCGGTGTCTAGTGAGAGAAGAGGGGGAAGAAACAATAAATACAATGCAAACAAATGCATGACATGACAAAGCGTGAGGCTAGGTGTGCCCTAACGCGGTACGAGGTGGTACCGGTGAAGGGGAAAACATCCGGGAAATTATCCCTGGTGTTTCACGTTTTTGGACAGATGAACCGGAGGGGGAAAGTTGTGTGTTTGCTATGCTAGGGATGCGTGGCGGACGAACGGGTTGCGTATTCGGATTCGTCTTGTCGTTCTGAGCAACTTTCATGTACAAAGTATTCTCATCCGAGCTACGGATTATTTTATATTAATTTTCAAAGTTTTAATCAATTTCTAAATTATTATTACTAAATTAATTCGAAATCAGCTTTACTGCATCAGCATGACGTCAGCATGACATCAGCAGTCAACAGAGGTGTTGACTGGGTCAAACTGACATGTGGGTCCCACTGGTCATAGACTCAGGTTAACTAAACCGGGTTAATTAGACTAACTAAGTGATTAGGCTAATTTATTTTAATTAGATTAGTTAAACATGGTTAATGAACTCATTAATTAATTAATTAATGATTATTTTATTCTAACATTTTCTTTCTTTTCTTAATCGTTCTAGGGGGTGCTGTGTCATAGGTAGGGGGCCTATCCGAGCGGTGGTTAGCGGGTGCGGGCGCCCGTTGACTAGCAGAGGCCATAGTCCGGCGCGGCAGGGCGCCGGCGGCTGTGGTGCCTGAGAAGGGACGACATAGGAGGAGTGGCCAGGCGTAGGTGGGGCGCCATGGGAGTGAACAGTGCGGGCGGAAGTGGCCGTAGGCCTCGGCGGGCGCGGGCGGACGGCAGCGGCAAGGCCCGCAGCATCAGCCTCCGCAGCAAACCAGCACTTGGGGGAACCTCGGCACCAGCGGTGAGGCGTCGCAGCAGGGGACGGGTGCGTGGGGGCGCACATGCCAGCGGCGAGGGGACGAGGTCACGGCGGGGAGTGGACGGAGCGGGCGGCGTGCAGGCAGGCAGCAGGTGGTCGAGGCGAGGCCATGCGCGAGAGTGCGCGAGCGCTGGAAAGTGCTGGCTCAGGCGTGGCCAAAGGCAGGCCAGGCGCGGGGTTGGGGTAGCGGTGCGCGATGTGGTGGTGTTTCTTTTCTATCCATATTGCCCTTTTCCTTTTCCTTTATCTTTTTACTGTTTTCTCTCATTTCTGTTTTATCTTTGTTTCCTATTAATTTCGTTTCTGTAAAATATATACTTTAGCATCTAATTTAGTATTTTAGTTTAGTCCATTGTTAGAAAAAGGTCTAGTCCCCAAATAATTTAGTTTGATATTTTATTAACTAGTAAAGGCATTTAAATAATTAGGTTTGCTACTATTTTCTTTACCTTAGAGTATTTAAACATTTTATAAAAGTGGGTTTTCTTCATCATAATTACCTACGCATTATTTGTCTCCACGCGAACATTTAGTTTTCAAAGTTGAAAACTTTTATTGTTTGCCTTTAATTTTAAATTTGAACTGGGTTTCGAACTGATGCGAGTTTATCAACAGTAACTGAGGTGACGTGGCATCATTAGCGGAGGTTCATTGTAGCTTAACTATCCGAGCGTCACACCTTGCTGAAAACCACTTGTCATTTCCTTTTGCTCCTCGTTGGGTTCGACACTCTTACTTATCAAAAAGAGCTACAATTGATCCCCTATACTTGTGCGTCATCAAGGCTATTTTCTGGCGCCGTTGCCGGGGAGTGAAGCGCCTTTGGTAAGTGGAATTTGCTAAGGAAACATTTGTATAGTGTGCTGAAATTTATTGTCATTTGTTACTATGGAAAACAATCCTTTGAGGGGTTTGTTCGGGGTATCTTCACCTCGACCGGAACCACAATTAGCTACTCCTCAACCTACTGCACCTAATGAAAATATTGAATATGAAATTCCTTCGAGTATGATAGAACAACTGCTAGATAATCCTTATGCAGGAGATGGAACCGAACATCCTGCTATGCACTTGATATATGTAGAACAAATTTGTGGATTGTTCAAGCTTGCAGGTTTACCCGGAGATGAAGTTATGAAGAAGGTTTTCCCTTTATCTTTTAAGGGAAAAGCATTGGCATGGTATAGGCTATGCGATGATATTGGATCTTGGAATTTGAATTGGCTGAAATTGGAGTTCCACCAAAAATTGTATCCCATGCATCTAGTTCATCGTGATCGGAATTATAGATATAATTTTTGGACACATGAAGGAGAAAGTATCGCTCTAGCTTGGGGGAGGCTTAAGTCAATTTTATATTCATGCCCCAATCATGAGCTTTCAAGAGAAATTATTATCCACAATTTTTATGCTCGGCTTTCTCGTAATGATCAAACCATGCTTGATACTTCTTGTGTTGGTTCTTTTATGAAGAAGACTATTGAATTCCGGTGGGGTCTTTTTGAAAGAATTAAACAGAACTCTTAAGATTGGGAACTCGACAAAGGTAAAGAGTCAGGTATTAAACATAAGTATGATTGTGTTAAATCTTTTATGGATACCAATGCTTTTAAAAGTTTAGCACTAAATATGGACTTGACTCTGAGATAGTAGCCTCCTTTTGTGAATCATTTGCTACTCATGTTGACCTACCTAAAGAGAAGTGGTTTAAATATCACCCACCTATTAAATAAGAAATCAAATAACCGGTACTGGTTAAAGAAGAAACTATACTTTACAATGTTGATCCAGTTGTTCCTTCTACTTATATTGAGAAACCTCGTTTCCCTGTTAGGATAAAGGAACATGCTAAAGTTTCAACTATGGTCAACAAAATCTATATTAGAACACCTAAACCTGATGAACAAATCAAAGTAGAACCTAGTATTTCTATGGTTAAAGATCTCTTGGAAGAAGATATGGATGGGCATGTTATTTACTTCTGTGAAGGAGCTGCTAAAATTGCCAAACCTGATAAAAAGGATAAACGACCTGCTGTTGGCATGCCCGTCATCTCAGTTAAAATAGGAGATCACTGTTATCATGGTTTATGTGACATAGGTGCTAGTGTGAGTGTTATTCCTTACACCTTATATCAAGAAATTATGAACGACATAGCACCGACAGAGATAGAAGACATAGATGTTACTATTATACTTGCTAATAGAGACACTATATCACCAATTGGGATTGTTAGAGATGTTGATGTCTTGTGTGGGAAAATTTAATACCCTACTGATTTTCTTGTTCTTGGTTCACCACAAGATGACTTTTGTCCGATTATCTTTGGTAGACCTTTCTTGAACATCGTTAATCCCTAAATAAACTGTGAGAAACAAACTGCCGGTGTTAGTTTTGGTGATGATTCCCATGAGTTTAATTTTTCCAAGTTTAGTAGAAATCCTCATGAAAAAGAATTGCCTAGTAAGGATGAATTAATTGGTCTTGCTTCTATTGATGTACCACCTACTGATCCTTTAGAACAATATTTGCTAGACCATGCAAATGATTTTCATATGCATGAAAGAAATGAAATAGATAAGATTTTATTTGAACAACGTCCTGTACTTAAACACAATTTGCCTATTGAAACTCTAGGAGGTCCTCCTCCACCTAAAGGTGATCCTGTGTTTGAATTAAAATAGTTTCCTGACACATTGAAATATGCTTATCTTGATGAAAAAAAGATATATCCTGTTATTATTAGTGCTAACCTTTCAGAACATGAAGAAGAAAGATTATCGAAAGTTCTAAGGAAGCACCGAGCCGCTATTGGATATACTCTTGATGATTTATAGGGCATTAGTCCCACTCTATGTCAGCACAAAATTAAAATGGAACCTGATGCTAAACCTGTTGTTGATCACCAAAATCAGTTAAACCCGAAAATGAAATAAGTGGTAAGAACGGAAATATGAAAACTTCTGGAAGCAGGTATAATCTATCCTATAGCTGATAGTAGATGGGTGAGTCTTGTTCATTGTGTCCCTAAGAAAGGAGGTATAACTGTTGTTCTAATGATAAGAATGAACAAAGAATTAGTAACATCCCAAAATTCTAAATTTTGGAATGTTATATTAAATAAATATTTATTATTGTTTGTTTGATTTTTGTGTGACTGATTGTGTGAAATTGAGTGGCATTTGGAAATTTCAGAGGCATTTAAATTTTATTTGAATTTGGATTCAACTTGGCATTCGAAATTTAATTCATATAACCCTGACAAATACTTGTTTAAAAGTATGAGAGGAGCTAACATGACACTCCAAAAAGTCAGGAGAAATTAATGCCAAAAGTTTTTGAATTCAAATTGGAGTTTATTTGGAATTTATAAAAAAATGTTTTTTAGTTTGGATTTTGCCTCTGGAAAAATGTTCACGTTGTAGGGTTTATTTTTCTAACTTTATTGATATATATATGTCTATATAAAAGTCTTATTGTTTTTCCTTTATTTAGTTTTCTTGTCTGTGCTTATTTAAAAAAAATGGCCGAAGCCCTCTGTTGCCACCAGGCCCACATCTCTCTCTCCCTCGGCCCATCTATGCGCCAGGCTGGTCCAGTAGCCATGCACACGCCCGGAGCCCTTTGGCCTTGCTCGTCTTGTGCCGCTGAGCGCTGGGTCCCATTGCCCGATCACCCCGCCCGCGTCTTCTTCTTCCTCCGCACGCTACCGCCGCAGCAAGATCGCGCCGCCGCCGCCGTATCCCGGAGATCGCGGGATCCTCTCCCCGATTCGCCCCTTCTCCCAAGTTGGCCCCCCCCTCTAGAAATACCCCCTCTCCTCTCCATTCCGCCCCTAAAGAGGCCCGAACCTCTCTCCCTCGCCGCCTATTGCTCGCCGGAGCTCCTCCTCCGCCACCGCGCCATTGTCGCCCTAGCCACTCCCTCCGTCGTCCCCGAGCCCCACCACCTCCACCAATCGCCTCAAACCCGTCCACCGCACCTCCCCGAGGACTCGCCCGAGCTCCTGCGCCCTTGGAACGCCACCGCCGCTGCCCATCCGAACGTCACCGCCGCCCCAAGCTCGCCGCCGTCCTCCTCCGACGTCCCCGAGCTCCACCGAGGCCACAACCGTGATCGCCTTCATCCGTTGCATCCTCCCGATGAGTTCACCGAGCTCGCCGAAGACCGGAGCGCCGTCCCCATCGACCACCGAAGCCGGAGCACCTCGCCGGAGTTCATCGCCGCTGCGGTGAGCTTCTCCTCCCTCCGATCCTTTTTCAACGGCTTAGATTAGATCTCTGTATGGTTAGGTTTAATTTTTTAGATCGGTTTTAGTTCGGTCTTTTCTCGGTTTAGTTACGGTTTATTTCAATTGATCGAACCGGTCGGTTATTCTGTTTAGCCGTGGGCATGTTTTAGTTAGTGTTCTCCTGAGCGTTAGATAGGCCTAGTAGTGCTTGTTTTTTTTGTTTTAGTTATTTTTTAGTTTCTGTTCTTGTAAAGTCTATATCTTTTAGGTTGTTTAATATTTTGAGTTGATTCCTTTTTTGTTAGTTTACAAATTTCTTGTAGTTTTGTAGAAAATAGATTCAGCTATGTTTAAGCTTATAAAAATAGTTTTATATTAGTTTTATTCAGATTAGTATTTCTGCTATAATTTGAGTTAGGATTATCATTTTTTTTGTGATTCTTTTTTCCACTGCTTTGTTTTGACTATTAGTTAGGATTATTAGTTTTAGTTTTAGTCAGATTAATATTTTTGCAGTAGGTTTAATTTGGGTATTTATAGTTTTTATTAAAAATAGTTTTACTCGAAAACAAGCTTTTCTAGTTTTGTTAGCTTGCTGCTGTTTTCTGTTGTTTTAATTATTTTAAAGTTTTATTTTCACCTCTGTTATATTTTTGTTCAGATTGGTTTCTGTAGTATTAGAGGGTGAACTTTTATTTACAGAAAAATAAAATGATTTATTTCTTTTTCTTACTAGTTTTGTTTTAAGCATAATTAGAGTTTTAATTTTAGATTTTTATGTGTTTCCTTTTGCTAGTAAAACTTTATGAAAAATACTTTATGTTAACTTAGTTGATTCAAATTTTATTTTCTGTTAAAGTTATTAGTTTAGTATTTTCTTTGTTAAATTTTGCTTAGGACAAAAATATTTTTTTTGTAGTTAAGGCAAAAGGTTTTCCTAGTAGGTTCTCTATAGTTTTTCTCTATTAGTTCTTTCAATGTGTTATTTGTTTTGTATTGGGTATTATTATTGAGTTTTCTTTTGATTGTTAGAGTTTCTTGCTAGAATGCTTGCTTATGTGAATGCCATGTTTGTTATTATAGATTTCATCAAAGAGTTGCGTATAGTCCTATCAAGTTATTTTTGAGAGCGTTGTTATCTTAATCAACTTACCAGGCAAGTTCACTTTGACCATGTTTTCCATACCTATGTTTATTTGCATGTAGTAGCACCCTTTCAACAATCCCTCCAGTAGTGTTATTGAATCTTGTAGTTGAGTAGAATGCATGAGGTAGAAACCCATCTCTCTGTTACCAAACCCGGGATGTTATATAGTTTTAATGCTACGCTATAGTAGACAGGGTTTGGTATGAGTGCATGCGAGTGGTATGAAGAAGGAGGACTCTACGTCAATGGTGACAACTTCATGATGGCACCGACAAGGACTGCATCTTCAGGACTCCTCAAGATTTTGAGACTCGAGACAGGAATTCAATACACACTACTGGGTGAAGGACGGTTGACAGGCACCCTGGAGAAACCAGTGGTTGGCCGGGATGCATGGAGAAGCGCCATGACATCTTGTGGAAAGCTTCACCCAGACTCAAAGAGGCGGAAGAATACTTCATGCCCGGAAGCTTACCTGTGCAACCGCAAGTCACTATGGGCTCTGGCTTGGTTGACCTTAGTGGTGACTCTGGCTGGGACGGTGCTAGCAGATGTAGAACTACGGTAGGATTGGATGAGCACCGGACAATGGTCAGAGGAACTCTTCGAAAGACCATGTTTCGGTCATCTTGTTCTCAAACACCCTGAAGTGCGAGAACGTAAAAGAGGGATCGAATCTTGTAGGTAAAGTGTACAAAAACCTTTGCAGAGGGTCAAAGATTAGTTGTGTCCTCGGTTACGGACAATTTGATTCTCTAGACTTGGATCTATCTCGGAACTCTCAACACCGGACTGATAACTTAATTGTGGGCAACTTATGATGATTTGGGCTATGAGACATCGGTTGGCGGAACTATGTCATGATAGAAAACTCCATTGTACAGACTCCTGATATTCCTTTGTTGTAGGGAAAATAAAACCAGCTTTTACACAAAAAAACATCACACACGGAGCCACAAAGCCATATTGCATATAGAATAGTATTATCATCTACTTTCTCATGTTTTGATCTTGCTGGTACATTCAATGTACTGACCTACACGGCTGCAACGTCTCATGTTGCAGATATGTTCCTTCCGACGAGTAAGAGTATGGTACAGGGTTACGGTCTACACTCAACCTGCCGATGGCGTTGATGGGACTCCACACCCGATTGTTTGTTTCCGCTAAGACTTATGAGGTATATATATCAGTTTTACGTTATTTATACATGTGATTGCGCTTTGATATATACATTGATGTACTGTGTGTGCCAGCATACCGATCCAGGGATGGCACAGATACACAGAGGCTTGACCGTCTGAGGTCGGGTCGCTACAGAATTGTTACAGGTTATAGAATGGTAATTGATTTTAGAAAATTAAACAAAGCAACTAGAAAAGATCATTACCCTCTGCCTTTTATTGATCAAATGCTTGAAAGATTATCTAAGCACACACACTTTTGCTTCCTTGATGGATATTCTGTTTTTTCACAAATACCTATTTCTCAACCTGATCAAGAAAAGACCACTTTTACTTGTCCCTTTGAAACTTATGCTTATAGACGTATACCTTTCGGTTTATGTAATGCACATGCTACCTTTCAAAGATGTATGACCGCTATATTCTCTGACTTTTGTGAAAAGATTGTTGAGGTTTTCGTGGATGACTCTGTTTATGGGAAGTCATTTGATGATTATTTAAGCAATCTTGATCGAGTTTTACAGAGATGTGAACAAACAAACCTTGTCTTGAATTGGGAGAAGTGCCACTTTATGGTTAATGAAGGCATTTCCTTGGGTCATAAAATTTTTGAAAGAGGTATTGAAGTGGACAAAGCTAAGGTTGATGCAATTGAGAAAATGCCATGTACTAAAGATATAAAAGGTATTTGTAGTTTCTTCGGTCATGCTAGTTTCTATAGGAGGTTTATTAAAGACTTCTCTAAAATTTCTAGGCCTCTCATGAATCTTTTGCAAAAGGATATTCCCTTTGTTTTTGATGATGATTGTTTAGAAGCCTTTGAAACGCTCAAGAAAGCCTTAATTTCTGCACCTATTGTTCAACCACCTGATTGGAACTTGCATTTTGAAATTATGTGTGATGCTAGTGATTATACTATTGGTGTTGTTGTAGGACAAAGAGTTGATAAGAAATTGAATGTTATTCATTATGCTAGTAAAACTCTAGACAGTGCTCAAAGAAATTATGCTACTACTGAAAAATAATTCTTAGCAGTGGTGTTTGCTTGTGATAAATTTAGACCTTATATTGTTGATTCCAAAGTAATTGTTCACACGGACCATGCTGCTATTAAATATCTTATGGAAAGGAAAGATGCCAAACCTAGACTTATTTGTTGGGTTCTCTTGTTACAAGAATTTGATTTACATATCATCGATAAAAAAGGAGCAGAGAACCCCATAGCTGATAATTTATCTAGGCTTGAAAATGTGCTTGATGACCCACTACCTATTGATGATAGTTTTCCTGATGAGCAGTTAGCTGCAAGAAATGTAGCTCACAATACTCCTTGGTATGCTGATTATGCTAATTACATTGTTGCTAAATATTTACCACCTAGCTTTACATACCAACAAAATAAAAAATTCTTCTATGATTTAAGACATTACTTTTGGGATGACCTACATCTTTATAAAGAAGGAGTAGATGGTATTCTTAGAACTTGTGTACCTGAGCATGAACAGGGACAAATCCTATGAAAATGTTACTCCGAAGCTTATGGAGGGCATCATGCTAGAGATACAACTGCTCACAAGGTATTGCAATATGGATTTTGTTGGCCTACTCTCTTCAAGGATGCCCGTAAGTCCATCTTATCTTGTGATGAATGTCAAAGAGTAGGTAATATCGGTAAGCGTCAAGAAATTCCTATGAATAATTCACTTGCTGTTGAACCATTTGATGTTTGGGGATTTAATTACATGAGACCTTTTCCTTCCTCTGATGGGTATACACATATTCTGGTTGTTGTTGATTATGTTACTAAATGGGTAGAAGCTATTCCAACGAGTAGTGCTGATCACAACACCTCTATTAAAATGCTTCACAAGGTTATTTTCCCAAGGTTTGGAGTCCCTAGATATTTAATGACCGATGGTGGTTCACACTTTATTCATGGTGCTTTTGTAAAATGCTTGCCAAGTATGATGTTAACCATAGAATTGCATCACCTTATCATCCTTAGTCTAGTGGTCAAGTTGAACTTAGCAATAGAGAAATAAATTAATTTTGCAAAAGACTGTCAATAGGTCCAGGAAGAATTGGTCTAAGAAATTAGATGATGCACTATGGGCTTATAGAACAGCATATAAAAATCCTATGGGTATGTCTCCTTATAAAATGGTTTATGGAAACGCTTTTCATTTGCCTCTTGAGTTAGAACATAAAGCATATTGGGAAATCAAAGAGCTCAACTATGATTTCAAACTTGCTGGTGAAACGAAGTTATTTGATATTAGCTCATTAGATGAATGGAGAACCCAAGCTTATGAAAATGCTAAATTATTCAAAGAAAAAGTTAAAAGATGGCATGACAAAAGAATCCAAAAGCGCGAGTTTAAAGTCAGAGAATATGTTCTTTTGTACAACTCTTGTTTCAGATTCTCTGTAGGAAAACTCCTCTTAAAATAGGAAGGCCCCTATGTTATCGAGGAGGTTTATCGGTCTGGAGCCATCAAAATAAATAATTCGGAAGATACTAACCTGAGGGTTGTCAATGGGCAACGAATAAAGAACTATATCTCAGATAGGCCCATTAATGTTGAAAGTATTATTATCCAAACTTTGACACCGGAAGAACACATAAAAGAGTCCTTCTGGAACACTCTAGAATCGTGAAAATAAGGAGGTACGTGATACGGTAAGTAAACGGACTCCAAAATATCCGCAAAAATATTTTTTATCAGTTTTGGAGTATTTAGAAAAATAGGAAAATAAGAAACTATCGGGAAGCGTACCCTGGTGGGCACAAGATCCTGGCGCGCCCAGGTGGGTTGTGCCCACCTGGGACACCTTCCGGACCTTGTTTTTCTTCCATTTTCTTGTCCCCCAAGATAAAAAATTATATATACTTCCGAAACTTGTTGACCACCGTATCGCGGAGAAATCCTCTGTTTTCTTTTCTTTGTTGTTTTCTGACAGATTCAGCTGGACCAACATCATGTCTTCCTCACCTTTGAATAATCAGGAAGAAGGCACAAGGGTGGTTCAGGAGGATTTAAGCAGAGATGAAGCTGGAGAGGCTGCTATGGAGGAAGAGAAGGGAAATCCTTTTGGGGTTCACTCTCCGGCCTCCGAGAGAGTCATACTAGCGGGCATCTCTACTCACCCCAATCCTCATCAAGTCATGGAATCTTCAAACAATCCAACAAGACTAGAAGTGCAAGAAGAATTCCCTTTGAGGAGGCCTTTACACAGGTTACATAGTAACAATTTTCGCAAATTGTTTCACAATTATGGGTTTGGGAATATTCATCGTAGGAACATACCATCCAATTGAGACATATTTCAGCCAAGAGAAAACGGTGCATGAAAAAACCGTGGGGCCCGGAGAATAAAGACATAATGGCTGAGGTGAAGAAAAACAGTGAACTAATTCATCAAGCCCTTTGGGAGATTCAAGGTTTGAAGGATCTACTCGTGGTTATATTGGAGAATACTACTTCATCGCCACCACCTTCTTCTTCATCACCAAAGGAGAATTGAGTATCGGGTATGGGCACTCCCCTTGGCTTCTGCCAAGCTTGGGGAGGTGCCCTAGTATCATATCATCCCACTATCTTTTTGCCTTTACTTATTTTAGTTCGATCTTTTGCTTTAGATGAAAAGAAGTTTAGTTCGAGCCTTTCTTATTTGAGAGTTTGCTTAGTGATCTATCCTTGTAATCGTGTGCAAGATATATAATAAAGTCCAGTTTGAGTTTTTTCTTTCTTTACGTTCATGTTTCAAATAAAAGAAAAGAAATAAGGAAGAAAAAGAGAAAATAAATAAATAAAAGAAAGGAAATAAATGAAGAAAAGATCATATACTAATCTTATGGTAGGTGATGACACCACATAAGGAAAAGTATAAGTAGAAAATTTTATTAGAGATTGGCAAATATAGCATTAGTCAATGATGCAATTCATGAAAGAATTAATAAAGGAAGAGAAGATTCACATATAAATATACTATCCTAGAAATCTTTTGTGATTGTGATCCCTCATCAAAATATTATATGCCAAAATTATTGACGTTGGACAAGGAAGACAACTTAATGGTTTATGTTTGTTTATATTCATATAGAAGTCATATTGTCATAGATCTTTTAACATGTTGTGCTTGCCCCTATCTTTGCTGGCCAAAAATTTCGCACTAAGTAGAGATACTACTTGTGCACCCAAAAACCCTTAAACCCAAATCTTATTTTCAAGTGTCCACCATATCTACGTAGGAATTGAGCAAGATCCCTCAAGTAAGTTGTCATCGGTGCAAAAAGGCAATAAAATTGCTTGTAAAAGTGTGAGATCACTTAGTGTAAGAGAAAATTGAGCATTGCACGAACTTGTGATGGTGAAGAATAAAAGCAACAGACTGCATAGTAAAGGTCTCTATCACAAGGGGCAATGCAACATGACATTCTTTCGCACTAAGGGGTTGAGCATACAAACAAATAAGCGCATGGCAACCTCTGCTTCCCTCTGCGAAGGGCCTATCTTTTACTTTTATATATTTACTTTTATGAAAAGAGTCAAAGTTTTCCTTCTATCCCTTTTATTTTTCTCCTTTGGCAAGCATCATGTGGTGAGGAAAGATCTAGGCACATATGTCCAGTTGAATATAGATAGCATGAATTATTATGGTTGACATCACCCTCGAGGTGAATACGTTGGGAGGCAAAACTATAAGCCCCTATCTTTCTATGTGCCCGGTTGAAACGTTTTGCTCATGTGTACGCGGTGAGTGTTAGCAATCATAGAAGACTATATGATGGTTGAGTATGTGGACTTTCCTAAAGGCTCCGATACGTGACCCTTCCTGAAAAAATGATGAATTGTAGTTGCGGTTGAGTACGCGGTGACTGTTAGCAATCATAGAAGACTATATGATAGTTTGTTAGTTTCTAATAGAATTTTTGCTTTATACTTCAATTGTGCGATGAATTGTTACTTATTTATCAGAAGTATATGATAAAATTTCTATGATAGAAGTCTTATGTTTAATTTTGTTGTTGTTATAATAATCTACATGATGCTTCTATGTCCGTATTTTGTTTTTATCGACACCTCTCTCTCTAAGCATGTGGACATGTTTTTCGATTTCGGTTTTCGCTTGAGGACAAGCGAGGTCTAAGCTTGGGGGAGTTGATACGCCCATTTTGCATCATGTTTTCTTATTGTTATTTATAATGTTTTTATCCATAATAATGCTTTTTGGAGTAATTCTAATGCCTTTTCTCTCATAATATGCTAGGTATACACAAAAAGGGAGAATTCCGGCAGCTGGAAATCTGGACCTGGAAAAGCTACGTCAGGCCACCTATTCTGCACAACTCCAAACCAGCTAAAACTTCACGGAGATTTTTTATGGATTATTTGAGGAATATTGGAGAAAATAACTACCAGAGGGGGCCCACCAGGTGGGCACAACCCAATTGGGCGCGCCAGGGAGCCCAGGCATGCCCTGGTGGGTTGTGCTCATGCAGGCCCATCTCCGGTGCCCATCTTCTGGTATATAGGTCATTTTGACCTAGAAAAAAATAAGGAGAGGAATTTCGGGATGGAGCGCCGCTGTCTCGACGCGGAACTTGGGCAGGAGCACTTTTGCCCTCGGGCGGAGCGATTCCGCCGGGGGAACTTCCCTCCCGGAGGGGGAAATCATCATCATCATCATCACCACCAACAACTCTCCCATATTGAGGAGGGAATCTTCATCAACATATTCAACAGCACCATCTCCTCTCAAACCCTAGTTCATCTATTGTGTTCAATCTTGTTACCGGAACTATAGATTGGTGCTTGTGGGTGACTAGTAGTGTTGATTACATCTTGTAGTTGATTACTATATGGTTTATTTGGTGGAAGATTATATGTTCAGATCCAATATGCTATTTAATACCCCTCTAATCATGAGCATGTTTATCATTTGTGAGTAGTTACTTTTGTTTTTGAGGTCACGAGAGAAATCATGTTGCAAGTAATCATGTGAACTTGATATGTGTTTGATATTTTGATAGTATGTATGTTGTGATTCCCTTAGTGGTGTCATGTGAACATCGACTACATGACACCTCACCATATTTGGTCCTAAGGTAATGCATTCTGGAGTAGCAATTAGATGATGGGTTGCGAGAGTGACAGAAGCTTAAACCCCGGTTTATGCGTTATTCCGTAAGGGACCGATTGGATCCAAAAGTTTAATGCTATGGTTATAATTTATTCTTAATACTTTTCTCGTAGTTGTGGATGCTTGCGGGAGGGTTAATCATAAGTAGGAGGTTTGTTCAACTAAGAATAGCACCTAAGCACCGGTCCACCCACATATCAAATTATCAAAGTACCGAACACGAATTAAACCAACATGATGAAAGTGACTAGATGAAAATCCCATGTACCCTCAAGAATGATTTGCTTATCATAAGAGACCATTTTGGCCTGTCTGTTGCCTCAAAAGGATTGGGCTACCTTGCTGCAATTTTGTTACTACTATCTTTACTTGCTCGTTACAAATTACCTTGCTATCAAACTACTCTGCTACTTTATAATTTCAACACTTGCAGACATTACCTTGCTGAAAACCACTTGTCATTTCCTTCTGCTCCTCGTTGGGTTCGACACACTTACTTATCAAAAAGAGCTACAATTGATCCCCTATACTTGTGTGTCATTAGCCCATGGATATATAGGCTTGTCGTCGATAACCACATGAATGAGTGCACCGTTCGAATAAAACCACTTCATGCATTTGTATGTATATATGGAGGTGATGCGTGCATGTTTGAATACCATGCACAACACTGATGTGGCATGTGCATCGTAAATCGTACAGTCCCCACACAGAGTGAGATTGGTTCATGACGTATCGTGGTACTGCCCACTTGGACTCGGTGGGAGGGATTCATGCGTACACATGCATGTGTGCTCAAACTATATCATGTCAACCTAGAGCATGACCTATATATATACCATAGTACAAACCAAAAAATAATCCCCTCCTAAGTTAAATTAATCTCTCTCATTGTCGAGCAAAGTATGATGGACCAAGAGGGCCCACAAATGGAAAGCATCGATGTCACTGATAACCGCATAAGTGTGTGCCAGAGGACAACCACCATCGCTTTGCATGTGGCCAAACATATGTATGGAGAGGTCTGTGTGGTTGTGATGTTTGAATACCCAAAATGCCCAATTTTGATGTGGCACATGCCTCGAAAACCATAAATCCCCACATAGAGCAGGGTTCATGAAGCGTACTACAAATGTTGGTCCCCTTCCCCCTCTTCGACACATACTATATGCTCCTACCGTAATACAAACCAAAAAGAATCCTCCTTGATGGTGAAATTAATTAACCTCTGCTGATGTAGGTCAAAGGATGCATGCATATGGACGATGACCTCACGGGCCCACAGATGGAAGCGTCACACGTGAGTGTCCTATGATAACCATCGTCTGCATGCATGTGGCCCAAAGAGGTGTTGTGTGATGTTTGAATAGCCAAATGCACAACTTTGATGTGGCACGTGCCTCAGAAACCGAAAAGTCCCGACACTCAGCGAGGTGTGTTCATAGACGCGTACGTAGTATATATGTTGGTTGATACGTCTCCATCGTATCTACTTTTCTAATGCTTTTCCTCTTGTTTTGGACTCTAATTTGCATGATTTGAATGAAACTAACCCGGACTGATGTTATTTTCAGCAGAACTACCATGGTGTTGTTTTTGTGCAGAAATAAAAGTTCTCGGAATGGAACAAAACTTTGCAGGGATTTTTTATATAATAAAAGAGAATTTTTGGAGGCAAGAACCACCGGAGGGGGGGGGGGCACCTGGGTGGGCACAACCCACCAGGGCGCGCCCCCACCAGGCGCGCCCAGGTGGGTTGTCCCCACCTGGTGGCCCCGTAGACCCTGAAACCGACACTATAAAATCCTATTTTTCTAGAAAAATGAGAGAGGAAGAATTATTGTGTTTCACGAGATGGAGTTGTCATCACCTCCTGTTCTTCATCGGGAGGCCAGATCTGGAGTCCGTTTAGGGCTCTGGAGAGGGGGATCTTCGATCTTCATCATGACCAACCCTCCTCCATCGCCAATTCCATGATGCTCTCCACCGGGAGTGAGTAATTCCTTCGTAGGCTCGCTGGTCGGTGAGGAGTTGGATGAGATTCATCATGTAATCGAGTTAGTTTTGTTAGGGCTTGATCCGTAGTATCCACTATGTTCTGAGATTGATGTTGCTATGACTTTTCCATGCTTAATGCTTGTCGCTTTGGGCCTGGGTGCCATGATTTCAGGTCTGATCCGTTTATGTTATCACCATTATATCTATGTTCTAGATCCGATCTTGCAAGTTATAGTCGCCTACTACGTGTTATGATCCGGCAACCCCGGAGTGTAAATAGTCGGGACCACTCCCCGTGATGACCCTAGTTTGAGGAGTTCATGTATTCATCGTGTGTTAATGGTTTGTTCTGGTTCTCTATTAAAAGGAGGCCTTAATATCCCTTAGTTTCCAATAGGACCCCACTGCCACAGAAGGGTAGGACAAAAGATGCCATGCAAGTTCTTTCCTTATGAACTGGAGCTAGTGCCGTATCGCCTTAGGTTATGACTGTCACATGATGAATCTCATCCAACAAATCATCGATCCAATGCTTACGAATTTCTCTTATATTGATCTTGCTAAGTTACTACTGTTGTCGTTACTGTTACACTTGCTACAAAATCACTGCTATCACTATTACCGTTACGATTGCTATTCCCAGTACTACCAAAACTATCATATTACTGTGCTACTGATCACTTTGCTATAGATAATTAATCTCCAGGTGTGACTGAATTGACAACTCAGTTTATAATACTTACAAATATTCTTTGGCTCCCCTTGTGTCGAATCTATAAATTTGGGTTGAATACTCTACCCTCGAAAACTGTTGCGATCCCCTATACTTGTGGGTTATCAAGACCTTTTTTGGCGCCGTTGCCGGGGAGCATAGATGTACTTGTTGAGTCACTTGGGATTATTACCAATTTAACACTATGAAGAATCTAAAGGATTCTAAGACTAAGATTTTCCCTCTAAGACGAGGGGAGGGAAGGAACTGCCATCCAGCTCCGCTTTAGATTCACCTTCTATTATAAGTAAACTTGCAACACCACCACATGCTATTAATCCTGATATGTGGCAAGTTATTAATGATTCTACCTCTGCTATGAATAATACTTATGATGATGCTAGTACCTTGCTTGATGATAATGTGCCACTAGGTGAATTTCTTGATGAAAAAATTGCTAGAGTAAGACAACATGGTATTGTTGAAACTGATGATGAGCTTGAACATGAAAATCTTGAAACACCTATTAGAACTATCCCTCGCAGATACGAATTGCCTAAGGTACCGGAAGGTTATGTTATGGATGAGGAGACAACTAGAGACATTCTTGCTTGTAAGGATAGAGATGATTTGGAAGAATTATTATGCAACTATAGATAAAAAACTTTGAATGCTAAAATGAAATGTGATCCTAAGTTTTCTACTTCACCTATCTTTGTTGATGATAAGGATTATGAATTCTCTATTGACCCAAAGTTAATTACTTTGGTTGAATCTGATCCTTTCCATGGTTATGAAACTGAAACTGTTGTGGAACATCTTACTAAGTTGAATGACATAGCCACCCTTTTTGCTCATGATGAGAATATTTGCTATTTCTACATTCTCAAATTATTTCCGTTCTCAACTAAAGGTGATGCTAAAGCTTGGTACAATGCTCTTGCTCCTGGTTGTGTGCGTAGTCCCCAGGATATGATTTATTACTTCTCTGGAAAAAATTCCTGCTCATAAGAAACAAGCTACCTTATAGGAAATATTTAACTTTGCACAAATTGAAGAAGAGAGTCTCCCACAAGCTTGAGGTAGGCTTCTCCAATTGCTTAATGCTTTGCCTGATCAACCTCTTAAGAAAAATGAAATACTTGACATCTTCTATAATGGACTAACTGATGCTTCTAGGGATTTCCTAGATAGTTGTGCTGGTTGTGTTTTCAGGGAACAAACTATTTTGTCAAGATGAAGAATTATTGAATAACATATTGAGAAATTATGATGATTGGACTCTTCATGAACCACCGCTTAAACCCACTCCAAAGAAGAGGGGTATCTTATATCTCAGTCCTGAAGATATGCAAGAGGCAAAGAAATCTATGAAGGAAAAAGGTATTAAAGCTAAGGATATCAAAAATTTACCTCCTATTGAAGAAATACATGGGCTTGATACACCACCACTGCCTAAGGTGGTAGAGGTAAATTCTCTAATGAAATTCAATGATAATGATAATCCTCACAATATGCACCCTAGCCAATGCCTTTATGAGTTTGAAAATTACATTAGAAAGCAAGACCACTTCAATGCAAATGTTATGAAACAATTGAAATACAATTCTGATATGATTGCTCGCTTGAGTGACTTGTTATTTAGAATTTCAAATGATGTTAGAGGTGTGGGAAAGCATGCTTCTAAGGTTCAAACTCAGTTAGAACAAGTTGCTAAATCTCAAAGAGAGCTGTTAGATGAAATGAGTAATAATATCAATGATCATGCTGATAGAGTAATGACTAGAGGAGGTAGAATGACTCAGGAACCACTTTATCCCGAGGGACACCCAAGAAAAATTGAACAAAACTCTCCAATAATTAACACCGATGCACCTAGTCCTTCTAAAAAGAAAAAGAAAAAGAAAAATGGTAGGACTTTGCATGCCTCTAGTGAACCTGAAGTAGAAAAACCTCCTGTTAATGATAATGAAGTTTCTACCTCTGATGCTGAAACTCAATCTGGTCATGAACACTAACCTTCTGATAATGAAAAAGATAATGATGAGGTTCATGAAAATAATCAAACAAATGATAATTAACTAGACAATGATGTTGCGATAGAACTAGCAGTTGATCTTGATAACCCACAACCTAAGAATAGAAGATATGATAAAAGAGACTTTGTGGCTAGAAAACACGGTAACGAAAGAGAACCATGGGCTCAAAAACCTATGCCTTTTCCACCTACGTCAACTAAAAAGAAAGATGATGAAGAATTTGAACACTTTGCTGAAATGCAGAGGCCAGTTGATACGTCTCCAACGTATCTATAATTTTTGATTGTTCCATGCTGTTTTATTATCAATCTTGGATGTTTTATAATCATTTTATATCATTTTTGGTACTAACCTATTGACATAGTGCCAAGTGCTAGTTGCTATTTTTTCCATGTTTTTTACATCGCAGAAAATCAAAATCAAACGGAGTCCAAATACCATGAAACTTTACGGAGATTTTTTACGGACCAGATGGAAGATATTGGGACCTAGTTGCACCTGGGGGGAGTCCCGAGGAGGGGATAACCCACCAGTGCGCGCCAGGAGGCCCAGGCGTGCCCTGGTGGGTTGTGCCCACCTCGGGTGCCCCCCGGACCACCCGTTTGCTTTATAAATACCCCAATATTACCAAAACCCTAGGGGAGTCGACAAAATATTCATCCAGCCACCGTAGAGTCCAGAACCACCAGATCCAATCTAGACACCATCACAGAGGGGTTCACCACTTCCATTGGTGCCCCTCCGATGATGCGTGAGTAGTTCTTTGTAGACCATCGGGTCCGTAGTTAGTAGCTAGATGGCTTCATCTCTCTCTCTCCCTCTTGATTCTCAATACAATGGTCTCTTGGAAATCCATATGATGTAACTCTTTTGTGGTGTGTTTGTTGGGATCGATGAACTTTGAGTTTATGACTAGATCTATCTTTTTATATCCATGAAAGTATTTGAGTTTCTTTGATCTCTTTTATGCATGACCTCTTATAGCCTCGTATTTCTTCTCCAATATTTGGGTTTTGTTTGTCCAACTTGATCTATTTATCTTGCAATGGGATGAGGTGCCCGGTAGTGGGTTCGATCTTACGGTGCTTGATCCCAGTGACAGAAAGGGAACCGACACGTTTGTATCTTTGCTACCAAGGATAAAACGATGGGGTCTATCTCCATATAGATAGATTTTGTCTACATCATGTCATCATTCTTATTACATTACTCCGTTTTTCCGTGAACTTAATACACTAGATGCATGCTGGATAGTGGTCGATGTGTGGAGTAATAGTAGTAGATGCAGGCAGGAGTCGGTCTACTAATCTTGGACGTGATGCCTATGTAATGATCATTGCCTGGATATCGTCATAATTATTTGAGGTTCTATCAATTGCCCAACAGTAATTTGTTTACCCACTGTTTGCTATCTTTCTCGAGAGAAGCCACTAGTGAAACCTACGGCCCACGAGTCTTCTTTCTCATATATTTGATTGCGATCTACTTTTCTTTTACATTCTTATTCAGATCTATAAAACCTAAAATACAAAAATACTTTGCTGCACTTTATTTTATTTACGATCTATTATTTCAATCTAGTACAAATTTGTGGCATCGTTACCCGAAAGGGATTGACAACCCCTTTAACACGTCGGTTGCGAGGTGTTGTTATTTGTGTGCAGGTGATGTTTACATTGTGTTGCTTGGTTCTCCTACTGGTTCGATAACCTTGGTTTCATCACTGAGGGAAATACCTACCTTCGCTGTGCTACATCATCCCTTCCTCTTTGGGGAAATACCGACGTAGTCCTAGCAGACAGGAGTTTTGTGGCGCTATAGTCAGGGAGCAATCAAAAGGAATTTCTAGCGCCATTGCCAGGGAGGATGAGGGAGTCCTGGATGAGGGGGTCCTCGGGCGTCCGGGCTATGCAACATGGGCCAGACTAATGGGCCGTGAAGATACAAGATAAAATACTTTCTCCCGTGTTCGGATGGGACTCTCCTTTGCATGGAAGGCAAGCTTGCCGTGTGGATATGAATATTCCTTTCTCTGTAAACCGACTATGTACAACCCTAGCCCCCTCTGGTGTCTATATAACCCGGAGGGTTTAGTCTGTAGGGGCAATCATAATCATACATGCTAGACATCTAGGGTTTAGCCATTACGATCTCGTGGTAGATCAACTCTTGTAACCCCTATACTCATCAAAGTTAATCAAGCAGGACATAGGGTATTACCTCCATCAAGAGGGCCCGAACCTGGGTAAAACATCGTGTCCCTTGTCTCCTGTTACCATCGATCCTTAGACGCACGGTTCGGGACCCCCTACCCAAAATTTGCTGGTTTTGACACCGAAATTGATGCTTTCATTGAGAGTTCCTCTGTAGTGTCAACAAAAGGACTGATGGCTCGCCTTGTCATCAATGACATTATCACTTCCGAAGGAACCCTACTTCCAGGGCAAACCCTCCGGCTCGACGACTTCACTATGAGTGCCCGTCTAGCCATTAAGCCAAAGACAACCCCCAACACTACAGAAAAAGACACATCCGTCACATTTTGGGCCGAACGAAATTTTTTTCTGTCATACATATGACACTTCTATGATGATAATTGTGACAAAACCCGGTATCGTCATAGATGTGGTGGGCTCCTACTTCTATGACAAAAAATCATGACAGAAAATGGGCTTTTCGTCCTAGGCGGGCCAGAGACGCAGTTGCATGACATTCTTTGGGCCATCCATGACGGAAAAAACCATGGTAGAAGCGAGGGCGAGGAAAATTTCGGGGAGTTCCCCATTACGGTGGGAGGTCGGGGGCTGAGCGATGCGTGTTTCTCTCGTACACGCACGCGCGTGTGTGCGTGGCGTTGGCTCTAACTGAACCCGAGCGAGGCATTGGGCTCTAACTGAACCCGAGCGATTGCACTGCAGGCTACGCGTTACTGAACCCGAGTGATCGATCGATGGCTGTTAACTGAACCCGATCGAGCGATTTCTTCGCTATTGGTGCTAACTGAAGCCAATCGACGCTGCCTCTGGGATGAACAGTGAGCGTTGCGGGGGGGGGGGGGGTTGGATGAACAGTGAGCGGTGGCGTTGCCTCTGGATGAACAGGACCCCGTGGTGTGGAGGGTTGGATGAACAGTAGATGGTGGAGGGGTGCCCGTGGAGGGGTGGTTGAACAATAGCCGGTGGAGTAGCGCGCAGTGGAGGCTGGATGAACAGGAGCCCGTGGAGGCTGGAGGAGATCGACGGTATCCCGTGGAGGCTGGAGGAGGTCGACGGTGGAGATGGACAATATCCTGTGGAGTCCCGTTTTGCGGTACGCCACACCCCTCCCGATGAACATGACCCCCGTTTCGACCGTAGGAGGTCCGTTTCGTCTGTTTTGCGGTATGCCACACCCCTCCCAATCAAAAGGACCCCCATTTCGACCGCAGGAGGTCCGTTTCCTCTGTTTTGCGGTACGCCACACCCCTCCCAATCAACAGGACCCCCGTTTCGACCATAGGAGGTCCGTTTCGTCTGTTTTGCGGTATGCCAGACCCCACCCGATGAACAGGATCCCGTTTCGAATGTGGCCGGTCGAACACAAGGCCGTTTCCTCCGTTCTGCGGTACGCCAGGCCTCACTTCCATCGCCTATTCCCCCTCCCAATGAACATGAACACGCATTCCGTTCCGACCCAGCCAGTTGGCTCCCACGTGTTCCATTGCCTCCCGATGAACACGACACATTCTGTTGCCTTCCCATGAACACGATGCATTCCGTTGCCTCCCCATGAATACGACGACGATGTTGTTTCTCCGTTCCAACTCAGCCATGTCAACGAGCCCTTGCCGCACGTATGTGCGAGTAGGCGTTCGAGACCCCACCTGTATGTACACATATGTGGCCGTATTTTCTTTCTTGCACCCTGGCCGCTGTACATACATGTACATGCTATGTGCGCGCCTCTACTACGACACGTGTGCGCCTCTACATCCACCAGTATATATGTACATACACGTTCACGACCAGAATGACAATGCTACGTACGCTTCGACCAGGTGGGTCCCGACTATCAGGCACTTCCTTGCGTGCGAAGATGTAGCTGGTGGGTCCCAGCAGTCAGGGGGCGAATCGTTTTGTTTTTTTGCCCGGACGCACTTCCTTGCGTGCGAAGGTGTAGCTGGTGGGTCCCAGCAGTCAGGGGGAAACATTTTTTCATGAAATACGGTGGCCCGTCCGATGGGTCCCCGTTGTCAGGTGGAGGAATAATCATTTTGCGCATAATAAGGAGGCACTCCCTTGCTGCGATCGTGGACCCAGCTGTCAGCGTCTCCACGCACAGTACTCTTCCGATGTAAGTCGGTCGTTGACCACATTGACCACGCCGCGCCGAGAGCACCACGGCGGTGGACGACGACGAGGCCTGGGAAGGGGATGACACGGAGGCAGGGAAGACTCGGCAGTTGTTTCCCACGCAGAGGGGAGTACGACTGTACGAGGGTTTACTGGTTCGTCTGTCGTCGCTGGAGAATAACAGCAGGTGTGGGTGAGTAGAGGGATGGCTAGGCCAGCGATGGGAGTACGATGGGGCGGTGAGGCCTGTGCGGCAGCACAGCCGTCCGTGGGGAGGAGGGAGCAGGCAGTCCCGTCGGCGCTTGTTTGAGTGGCTGGAGCAGGAAGAGCAGAGATTGAAGAACCACGACGACCATTGGATGGACATCCAACAGTCAGTGCTTGTGCGTCAACCTTTTTTTTAGGAAAGCCTCAAATCTGTGGAAAACAACATACATCCGATCTTCCATTATTTCTAATAATTTACAGCCCATTTGCTAATTCTTAAGGTTTTTTTGGAGCCCATATTCTTTTTGTTAGCATTACAGCCCATATTGTGGCCACGGTCAAAAAATTATATGAAATTTTGCATATTTCGGTGCGGTCCGAACTGTTTTTAATCCCGAAATTTCGACTCACATTCAAACTGATTTTAAAAATAAATGTATATCAATATAAAATCCAACAAATTCTCCACGCATAAAAATTAATGTAATTTAAAATCTTGAAATGAAAAAAAGATATTTGAAACTGATTGCCGGTTTGATGTGTTTTAAAAATGTACAACCCATTTCTCATTACTGATGGGCCATTTTCTCGGCCAGCCGAATGAAAGCTCTCCTCGTCTTGAAAGATTTGCAGCCCAACAGGCCTGACAAAGCGACTTACTTGGCAAATCACAAAAAAACTGGGCTGTGGCCGTGGACCCAGCTGTCAGCCTCTCCACGTACAGTACTCTTCCGATGGAAGTCGTTCCTTGACCACGTTGACCACGCCGCGCGGAGAGCACCACGGCGGTGGACGACGGCGAGGCCTAGGAAGGGGACGATGCAGAGCCGGGGAAGACGCGGCAGTGGAAGCCCCGCGCGGAGAGGAGTACGAGGGTTCACTGGTTCGGCTGCGGTGTGAGGCTGCCGTCGCCGCAGGGCCTGGCCAGCGGTGGGAATAGTAGGGGCGGTGAGGCCTCTGCGGCAGCACAGCCGGCCACTGGAGGCAGGAGCATGCGGCACGACCGGCGCTGCTTTGGGCGGCTGGAGCAAGAAGACCAGAGGTTGAAGAAGCACTATGGCCGTTGGATGGACATCGTACGGTCACTAGAGCTAGAATCATTTATATTGACTAAGTTGACAAAGCCCTTCGTCCCCGTCAACTTAGTGGGCCCACAAGTCAGCCTCCCACCAAGGTGGGTCCTAGCTAGCCGGGGGAATATTCAATTTTTTGTGCGTAATAAGGAGGCACTTCCGGTGCGTCCGAGCTGACAGCGGGGGGAACGTTTTTTTCGCGAAATACGGTGGCCCGTCTGGTGGGTCCCAGCAGTCAGGGGGAAACGGTTTTTTTCGCAAAATACCGGTGGCCCGTCTGGTGGGTCCCCGCTGTCAGGTGGAGAAATAATTATTTTCCGTGTAATAAGGAGGCACTTCCTTGCGGCTGTCGTGGACCCAGCTGTCAGCCTCTCCACATACAGTACTCTTCCGATGGAAGTCGGTCGTTGACCACATTGACCACGCCGCGCCGAGAGCACCACGGCGGTGGACGACGACGAGGCCTAGGAAGGGGACGACGTGGAGCCGGGCAAGACGCGGCAGTGGATGCCCACGTGGAGAGGAGTACGAGCGTTCACTGGTTCGGCTGCGGTGTGAGGCTGCCGTCGCCGCAGAATAACAGGGGGTGTGGTGAGTGGAGGGATGGCCTGGCCAGTGGTGGGAGTAGTATGGGGGCGGTGAGGCCTCCGCAGTAGCACAGCCGACCATGGGAGGTAGGAGCAGGCGGCACGACCGGCGCTGCTTTGGGCGGCTGGAGCAAGAAGACCAGAGGTTGAAGAAGCACTATGGCCGTTGGATGGACATCATACGGTCACTGGAGTATTGACTAAGTTGACAAAGCCCTCCGTCCCCGTCAACTTAGTAGGCCCACAAGTCAGCCCAATAATATGGTGGGTCCCAGCTAGCAGGGGGTATTCATTTTTTTGGGCGTAATAAGGAGGCACTTCCTTGCATGCGAAGATATAGCTGGTGGGTCCGACCTCTCAGCGGGGGGAATGTTTTTTTCGCGAAATACAGAGGCCCTTCCTGTGGGTCCTAGCTGTCAGGTGGAGGAATCATTATTTTGCGCGTAATAAGGAGGCATTTCCTTGGGTGCGGCCGTGGACCCAGCGGTCAGCCTCTCCACGTACAGTGCACTGCCGATGGATCGCGTTGCTGGACTACGTTGACCAGGCCGCGCCGAGAGCACCAGGGCGGTGGACGACGGCGAGGCCTAGGAAGGGAACGACACGGAGCCAGGGAATACTCGGCAGTTGTTTCCCACGCGGAGGAGTACGAGGGTTTACTGGTTCGTCTGCCGTCGCCGGAGAATAACAGCATGTGTGGGTGAGTAGAGGGATGGCTAGGCCAGCGATGGGAGTACGGTGGGGCCGTGAGGCCTGCGCGGCAGCATAGCCGGCCGCGGGAGGAGGGAGCAGGCAGTGCCGCTGGCGCTTGTTTGAGCGGCTGGAGCATGAAGAGCAGAGATTGAAGAAGCACGAGAGCCGTTGGATGGACATCCAACAGTCACTGCTCTCGTGTGTTGACTAAGTTGACAGGGCGTTGCGTGTGCGTCAACCTTTTTTTTATGAAAGCATACGCGTCAACCTGTAGTAGGCGCACAAGTCAGCCTCAAATCTGTGGAAAACAGCATACAACCCATCTGCCATTATTTCTAATAATGTACAACCCATTTGCTAATTCTTAAGAATTTTTTTGGAGCCCATCTTCTTTTTGTTAGCATTACACCCCATATTGTGGCCACGGTTAAAAAGTATACGAAATTTTGCATATTTCGGTGCGGTCAACTGTTTTTAATCCAGAAATATCGATTCACATTCAAACTATTTTGAAAAATAATTTATATAAATATAAAATCCAAATAATTGTCCACGCATAAAAATCAATGGAATTTAAGATCTTGTAATGAAAAAAATTGAAACTAATTCCCGGTTTGATGTGTTTTAAAAATGTACAGCCCATTTCTGGGCAAACCGAATGAAACTCTCCTCGTCTTGAAAGATTTGCAGCCCAGCAGGGCCGATAAAGCAAGTAGGCCTTGTTTGGGTATTTCTTTAAAAAAATAGAACTGGGCTAGCCATTTTCAGCAAGAAAAAACACAACTGGGCTCATGATGTGGTAAACATAAATAAAACCCTGGCTAGACGGGCCACAGCCCCCGCACAGCCCCGTTGTTACCCTGATCCGTCGCTAAAACTAGTATAAATAACAACTGCTTGTTCCTCAAAAAAACTGCGCGACTTGCTGGGTCCCTGGTGTCAGCCGCTCGTAGTGTAATTCTCTCGTTTATTGACTACGTTGACAATGGCGTGAGCCCCAGATGTCCAACCATTAGGAGGAACCATATTTTTGGGCTTGTACTATAGAGGCACTTGCTTGCGTACTGCCATGACGCTGGTGGGTCCCTACTGTCATCCTCTCCACGTACAGTCATCTCCTTGTTCCTCTCGGTTGTTGACGACGTTGACAACGCAAGAGGGCGGCGCACCGCGCACGGCGAGCGAACCAAGGCCGCAAGGCGGAGGACGACGGCGAGGCCTCGGACGGAACAAACAGGAGCCGTTGAAGATGCGCCGGTCCAGTCGCAGGCGGAGGGGAGTACGAGGGTTGACTGGTTCGGGCGCGGGTGCGTGTTGGGGCTGACGTCGCTGGAGAATAACAGGACGTGTGCGGGAATGGAGGGAGGGACTGGCCAACAGTTGGAGGGTACATACGGTAGGGCGGCGGAGGCGCAGCCAGCCATGGGAGGCGGGAGCAGGCGGAGCCGACGGGGTGGTTTGGTTTGGGCGGCTGGAGGAAGAAGAAGACAAGAGATAGAAGATACACGACAGATGTTGGATGTCAATCCAACGGTGGTAGGCAGAATCGTTTGTTGACTGGCTAGTAAGTTGACACCACCTTGGATAGGCTATTTCCTCGCGGGTCCCAAATGTCAGAATCCAAATCTGTCACGGTCATGCAGCCTTTCCTATGAAAATTTACAGCCCATTTGATGTGCTAGTTCGAAATAAGTTTGTGGGTGCTGGTGGGGGCTAATCACTTGGCTTCTGTAATGCACAGTGAGCTCAAGCAGCCGGCGAGAGTGATGTTATTTCCCTTGGTTGGGATTTGTTACAATATTTCACTCTAAATTAAACGAATGGCAAGCCATTTGCCTTGTTTCAAAGAAAATATGACAGTCACAGCCGAGTTGAAAAGGGCAGGAACATCTAACTCCAGCTTACAAACTGTACAAAAGCACGAGGGTTAATTGTTCATCAGGTTTACAAAAAAACCAGATTGAAAAGGGCAACAACATCTAACTCCAGCACTGTTTTCGGCAGTCACAGTCAAATGGATCGGTCAGGTCCATAGAATGAACATCCTGGGTCATAAAATTTACTGGATTATGACCACAATATGTTGTAAATAGAAGCCCGACACGTTCAGAAGCTCTTTTGCCCACCTGAAACTCCTTTTTTTGCTCTTCGACATACCCATCCGTCAATTCAGTAAATATATGGGCTTTTGAATTGATTTTACTATTTACTAGTGTGGATGGGCTGTTTTGTCTTGGGCCCAGAGAAACAATTACTACTAGTACAGTGGAGACACTCTACAGCTACCCAGAAAAACAATTACTACTAGTACAGTGGAGACACTCTACCGCTTCTGGCTCCTCCTAGGTCATTGAAACGTCTCCCTCTACTGAATGCCGTTATACTTTTGTTCACCGACATGCGGGCCATGCAGCGCGCGGGCCCAAATGCCATCCACCAAATTAGAAGGCAGTATGCAGGCAGAGAGTCACCCTGGTCGTAGCGCGGCAGTAACGAGCCGTCGTATCACAAAACCCCACCTCCCCGTAGTCTAAGTTTGACGGACGAAGCAACCATCATTTCACTCTTCGCTGAATCCCCTTCTCCCTCACCGTCTTCAAGAAAGGCAACACTCGCATCTGCCACTGTTCTTCTCTCCGAACGAAGGGAAGGTAAGCGGATCCGTGATGTTGGTATATTTTCGTTCAGAGAAAAAAAGAACTTTTGCAAAGCAGTAACCGATCCTCACTCTCTTTTTTGTTTCATTGTCATTGCGATTGTGTTTTCCTTTCAGTGGTCTCCTAGTATTCGTCAGTTTCATGATGGACCAAGGAGAACCAGGCAAAGATCTGCCGATATTGGAGCAGACGCGGGAGGCTGATCCCCACGAGACAGAGAGCTCCAAGAAGATGGAGGCAACCACCGAGCCGACCCCAGATACGCTCACGGCCACTACTGAGATGGTCAATGCCCCGTTTGAGGTTACAACCCCCGTGGCACTGCAGGAGCAGTTTTCCCCCTTCGAGGATGTGTCCCCCCCCCCCGCTGAGCTGCCCAAGGTGATTTCCTTCTTTGCCGATCTCGATTGTGGTTTTTCATCTAAGTATGTGGTGATTTTTTTAGAAAAGGAAGTATGTGGTGATTAATAATGCAAAATTTTATTAGCTTCGATGCCATGCTATACATAGTGGTTTAAATAACTTGTGTTTCTTATACTGAAAAGTAATTCAGAATTTGTTTCTGTTTCAATTAGAGCCGTGATGCAGACAAGGATTGTGTGGTTGTACATGTCACTCGCTATGAGGCGGACGACCTGAATATACGCACTGGGAAAACAGAGTTCTTAGGCTGTTGGATCCTGGAAGCCATTTGCGGTTATACCAATGAAGAGTTGTATTCCAGCCTCACTGTTGTCAGGCGTGTTGTCCAGGGTGTACTGAAGCACAAGAAGTTCAAAGCTACTCCTTCGTTTGTGAGGCATACTGTTCTTGTCAAGCTTACGCAGGAAGATGACGTGGCATGCCTCCACAAACAAGTTTATCAGTGGCAAGGCCACAAGGTTGTCTTCATGAAGGTTCACAGGATTGAGCTGCTGCGGGACGTCCTCGATGATGTTCATGGCAAGGTCCGTCTTGTGTCCAGCCCAAATTAGATCGAGGCATGAAATAGTTGCCCCAGCTAGTGTTTAATAGTAGTTTGGATTGTGTCTAATTATCCGAACCTTGCCTGTTATCGACCCCTCTGGGGCTAGTACTCTGTTTGAATCCGTCTATGGGAACTGCTGCTACTTTTGTGTGCCCGTGAATCATGTGAGAACCATCGTAATTGTTGCCAAAACAGATGCGTCCTCATTAGTTTTTCATGAATATGGCATGGTAAGACATAAGTTGTCACGGTTTATCATACGAGCAGTGTGTGTTTTGATGAAATAGAGCACTCGTTCGAGAACCGTGCGCCGACGTATACATAAGTACTTGTAAACACTGTTGGTGCTACCCCACTTGTAAGCACTTGTGCAAAACACGGCACATTGGCTCAGCTCGCTTCAACACTAGGCTATCGATCAGCTAACAATCAACAATCTGTTGTCTGACATATAAGCAACTATGTATCTTGTTACAGTGGTTCATGTAGTTAATTGAGGCCACAATGTAATAAATTCCAAACGTTCACACGCTAGTCCAGCGCTCATGTGGAACACTCACATTAAACTCGTCTTCATAAAAAACTTGAAAAGCATAAGTTAAGCAATTTTATACATCTCAATGATTCATAGAACATAACAAACATATACTAGTTCATAGAAAAAGACAAAGTTATGAGAAGGTTTACAAATAAGGAAAATACAAGCAAGGCTTCTCTGAGCAAAGGGCCTCTCGGCAGGCTTAAATTTCCTGGAGTTCACTCTGGTTTTTTCTTGTTGCCACCATCCAGGGTTAGGTTCTCTCATTCCAGAATAACCAATTATAATTGTGGTCTCAGCTGGAATGCTGAACTGAACCATGCAGTGTACTGACCAGCTGAAATGCTTGTGCATTCCACTAAATTTAAGCACCGCTATTTGCAGAAATAAGCAGACCACAATGCCTCTTGTCCGCGCACCTGTCCAAAAAACCGCCGTGCAGCCGTGCCAGCTAGTCCTCGGTCCATGGATGAACTGGTAGAAAGTGCATTCCGGACTAGGATGCAGTTGTTTTCGCTCGTCCCTGCACTGCAATCAGGAAGTAAAACGTACGAATCAGCTTCTTTTAGATTGCGTTGGTCATTCTACCTTAGTTACTACCAATGTAGGGATACCTTGAAGACGGGAGGTTAGACGACGACAACGAGGGATAGCCATCTCATTTTGCGCAGTTGTACTAAAACTGAGGTGTGTGCTTTTGATTGCGCGGATAGAAACGATACGGAGACAGACATCCCGAAACGATATGGAGACAGACATCCCTGTTTGCGCAAATACGAAATACGGTTATTTAAGCAGTGACAGATATTACTACTTTCCCCCTATTTCCTCTTAGAACTAAGTCCTAGATTCATGCTACAGCTTTCCCACTTTCTTCCCTGTTTGAACCAACGCTTTGAGTCGACTGCATGAACTAGCTTTACTTCTAATAATAGTAGAAGTCTAGGTGGCTTTGGAACAGCGAACGGAAGTAGAAAAGGATCCACACGAAGGGAGCTGGTGCAGTAGTGCAAGGCAGGTTTCGAAGGTATATATACCTGAGGTTCGTCGGCATGTGGAAAAGACGGCGTCGGGAGGCCGCATCTTGGCCACAATACCGCAGGGAGGAAGAAGGGGTCGGAGGCCCTCCCGAGCCGGCGCTCTCTCGGAGAGAACAGCACGGCCGCCGATCGGGACGCGCGGGTAGCCGTTGGTCTCCTCCCTCACCGCCGACGACAGCGTGAACGATGCACCTACACCCCTGCCCCGGTCGAGGTTGTCCGGCCAGATTTGTGACTAGCTGTGAGTTGAGAGAGAGTGTGGCCACCTATGTGTTGCTTAGATCATGAGAGCATGAGAGAGTGAATGAGAGGAACCCTAGTAAAGCAAGTGTTAAGGCTCCTGCTTTTATATATAGTGGAGTGATTTTGTTGTACCAGCTTCAAAAAAATGCGCTCCTACGTGTACCCGTGAGTGGGTGTGAGAGAACTAGTGCGTGCGTGCACTGCTTCTCTTCGTCAGAGTACAATATACTATGCCCAAAGAACGTTCGCCGCAAGAGTAATAGTATAAGTGTGTGATGTGTGAGCTAAAATAAAATGTGCGCGCCGTCTTTTGTTTTTTAGAAGTTCTGAGGGTAGGGTATGAAGAGCACATATGTGTGTGACCTCTACCTGCAGATAGACGGTGGGTGCGACGTGCAAGTCTGCGAGAGGACTCAGGAGAGTTGTGACTCGTGAGGGTGTAGGTGCGTGAGAGAGAGGGGGGCACGTATCAATGCAATGCATGTGTCCGTAAATCATTATCCGACAAACGTTCGCCACAAGCCTTTTCCTGACGAACGCCGTAAGAACCGTTAGATCGGCATCCGACAGTGTCAGTTTTGCCATGTCATTTAACAGAACAGCCAGTCCACCTACACACAAATCTTCCATGTGGGTGTCAGCAATTGCCGTATGCTCCCTCCATTCCGAAATGCAGTGCATATAGCTTTATTGAAAATTCGAACCTCGCAAACTTTTACCGAGTTTTCGTGTACCAAATTGCACATGTAGAATACCATGTATATATCATTTCATTCATCTTCGAGAGGTAACTATAAAGATGGGTGAGGAGTCTACAAAGAAAGACCATCGTATCACCCGCAGCAATTTCAAGCATCCTTTAGTGTCGAGGAATATCATAGGAACTCTATATGATATGATTTTTATAGGATTTTTTCCTTTAGAGCAATTGGTTCATAGGAATAGATTCATATACTCCACATTTCAAAGGAAATAAACATGATATCATTTCTATAGCTTTAGAGCCACTTGGTTCATATGAATGGATTCCTATACTCCCTTAATTTCAAAGGAAAATAAACATTAGCGTATATTCAATAGAAAAGTTCCTATGATATGAACCAAATTACATCTCTTTTCTAATCCCTCCTCATAGGAATTGAGATACATGTCATCTCTAGATTCAATAGAAAAGTTCCTATGATGTGAACCAAATGACATCTCTTTTCCAATCCCTACTCATAGGAATTGAGATGCTCCATGTCATCTATTTCCCTACAACTTCCATGTATACATCTTCTATTCCTAAATAGATAGTACAACCCACTAGTATCTTTTTTCCAAAACATGCAACTATGGCACAAGAACTATATAGTGTGCCAATAACTTTGAAAGATGGTCGCTGGATGAAGCTAACCCGACAGTGCAGAGATAGGCAAATCCGAGCACTACTGGCCGTTTGATATCATCAACATTCCACCAGATCTGCCACATGTACAATTTAGAAGACTCCATGGTTGAACTTAAGCGTAATGCACAAACCTCAAAACACAAGCACTTCTCCTTTGTTCTAGAATCTTCTGTATCATAATTGATTATTATTTTTCTAAATGAATTGCCATTATTTTTTTTTACTTTATGATTTACAATGCACAACCCCATGAATCTTAACATTTTTATAAAACTAATTGATTTTGAATGAGATGAACTATAAGAACTGAACGAACATCTACATCATGCATATATGACTCAAAGCTTTACATGCTATAGTGTGTATTTATTCATAATTTGGTTTCGAAATCTCATGCGTTCAATACATGTGTACCTTACTAGTTTTGAGTAGAGTAGCAAATTTCACGCGGCCCCGGGTATATCAAAATGCAGGGCCCATGCATCATTGCCTTTCGGTCGAACCTACGTCCACAATTTTTTGTACGTATTATATCTCCACTGGTCCCCGAACCCAAAATGCTGCCTCGTTCCCGTAAAACCAAGCGGCCCACACATATTTAAGGTGTCGACTCAAACCTGTTTACTACAACGTGGCCCCGCACGCCGTAGTACTCCTACAAACCCTACCGGGCCGGTACGAGTGGGGTGCGTCCCCCTGCTGTTCTGCACTGTTATTTGGTGCTTGACATGTCGACCCGGTTGCTATATGTCCCACATGTCGGCGACAGGAAGTACAGAATTCATGAAAGGGAGCGTCGACGGAGGAGTATACTACAGAATTCATGAAAGGGAGCGACTTAGTTTAGGAAAAATCTGTTTTTACAGAGTACGTACCCACTAGGGTTTATAGGGCTCATCTAAAAAACATTCATTTTTCCGTTTGATAAGCCTCAATTCTACTATACTAGTAGTAGTACCATTACATGTTGGATTTCGAGGTGCATTAGATCACCCGACGCAAGCAGTGTCATGGAAATTTAGTGGTCATTCATGCATTCGTTCTAATTAATGCCTCGGTAAACATAACTTCTTGAGAAAAACGAGCGTACTAATTACTTGTGCAAACTACGAAATTAATTCGACCACTCACTGTCTACCTTGGTTGGAGAGATTTTAAAATTGAGCCATAAACTGGAAAGGAGGGAGTAGTAACTTTTGTCTTGATTACTATTTGTGGCCTTGAATAGATGCAAAAAGTATTTTTTATAGTGGCCTTGTATAAGTAAATGGAGGGAGTACTAACCAAAGTACATAGTAGGGACGAGGAGTAAATGAAGGGAGTAGTAAAATTTTCTCCTCGTGTTGCGAGCCACTGCGCGCTTGGGCGAGGGAGCGGGCGTAAAGGCATACAGTAGTAGTAGTACTCGTAAGCAAGCTTCACCTCATCCTGCGAGCCACCGCGCCCATGGGCGGGGGAGACGATGTACTAAGCAAGCTTCTCCTCGTTCTACGAGTTGACGGGACACATCAAAAGTACTACAGTGTATAGAGCCTTGCCTCTAAGGTAGGCCCCACATGGTTTGCCTCTTTTTTTAATTTAACATAACGCGTCAAGTCGCAATTTGTTTGTTCACCCATGGTAGACGATCCTCCCTCCACCAAGTGAACAACCAGTACACGTGCCAAATTACCACGTGGGCTGCCTTTTTCGTACAGAAATGAGCTCCACCGTGTACCCGCGCGGGTGTGGTTGGGAAAGAGACGGGAGTACGTGCGCTGTCCGTGCACCTCTTCTCTTCGTGCACGTCCACCACCTACGTGGGTGTGTGTGAGAGAGATACAAACCTAGACATAATGCGCCGTCCATCCCCATGCCTCCGCCCAGTCCGACCACCAGTCACCACCACGCACCACTCCTCCTCACCTTATCTCTCATCTTTCTCCCTCCATTTTTATATACAAGGGGCCACTATCAAAATTACAATTTGCAGATATACAAGGCCACTAACACTAATCGATGCAATATTAATGGTGTTTGCCTCGTGGTACTAGCCAAGGAGGACATTAATTATCCCTTGCATGCATGCGGGAGTTTGTAAAGAAATGCATCTTGATGTTCCGTGCAATGCACGGGCATCTTGCTAGTCCATGAAAACAACACATGGCAAAATTCCATGGCGAACGAGGGATTTGAATCTATTGGGAGGGGCTGTTTGGATCTTGCCCGGGGTAGCCAAAATATTGGCGACCCTTTTGTCCACCGGTGCCTTTGCCACCGATGAACGAGGAATGGCTCGGGTGCTCATGCTGTCATGCATCCTCCAGCGCGCACGTTGGACACGAGCTCGCACGAGCTGTGTTTTTTTGTCCCACAACGCCGCCCGAGCCGCCCGCAGACCGACCGACGACCCGCAAATTACGCCATCCAACCATAGCCGCACACATTATGACAGCAACTCAACCAACCGGACGAAATTCACGCAAACACGTAGACAAACTGATATTTCATATAAACAATGATGGAAATAATATGAAATACCGGATTTTCATACAAACATGACGGATTTCATTACATTCAAATGAACTACGTGGTGCTAGTTCTGGACAACACAGGTATATAATACGTGGCCTAAATGGTCGCCCGCCGATCGATTTGTGTTCCTCATGTCCGACAACACGATCACCGGACTGCCGGGAGCCTCGGACGTATGTGCTTTAGCGCAAAGGACGGCTCGCTTCCCCACTGCGCAAATGATATCATTGGCTGGTGCCGAAGATGATGGTGGCCGGCACCAGTTTGAGTTCATCACCAGCCACTACTTCGCCATGGCCGGCACCGGCTCGAGTTCATCCTAACATTCCCCTCTTCCATGGAGCCCATGCGGGGTCGACGAAGGTCCTCGCAACAAAAGGATCCGGCAAGACACCTGCTATGTATGCTGGCGTCGCCTCCGCGGTGGCCTTCATGGGACCCAAGCGGCGGCGGCCTCCCGTGTTCTACTTCTCCTTGATGATGGCAGCAGACGCGGAGGCGCTGGCCACCGACTCGTCGCTCTCCGTGCACCCAGCTTCTGTCACTGCTTGCATGGCGCGGTACGAGGCGGCGGCATGGACGGCAGCAACGACGCCCGTGCGCACGGCATGGGAGTCTCGGCCACAGAAACGGGAGACGCGGTACGAGGCAGCAGCGTGGACGGCAGCAACGGCGCCCGTGCGCCGCTCCTCGTCGAGCTGACCTGGAGTGGCGAGTTGCTGAACCATGCGCCGGCTTGGGGTGGCAACTGGCTCCGTCGGGCGAGGGGAGGGAGATGGATCAGCGAGCTTCATAGCTCGTATCCGGCGGGCTACCCAGCTGGCTTGGATGCGGAATAACTACTCTTCGTAAGCCATTGTGAGAGTGGACAAAATGGTGGAGGAGAAAGGGGAGCGGCGGAGGTGTGCGATTCTTGGCCGGCATTTGGCCTCGTTTAAATAGGAGATTAAATAGACGGCGGACGGGAGGTGCTCGGCCGGCATTGCATTTAACGCCGGCCCGGTCATGAACGGACATGTGTCCAGAGTGGGTTTCTCGGCTTCCACACGGGCGAGTTTCATGGAGGCGTTTGAATGTGCCATGGAGGCGTGTTCAGCCAGTCGTGCCGCGAGTGGCGCCCTTGACTCTGACCTAGGACACTCCGTCATTCTGCCACTGACGTGTGGGTTCTTTGGATGCATGGCCTACATGTCAGTGACCAAACGCAGGCAGCGCACAACAGAGGAACCTTTAGTGGGCCAGGGCAGTCAGAAGCGGGCATTTCATAAACCGATGATTGTTCATTGAGTGTGACATCATATTTTTCATGTAGATAAGCCTACTTTGTTGATAGCCCGTTCGATACATTGTGTTTCATAAAGACCATTGCTAACATCAATGTTCTACTTATCACAGATAAGATTTATTAATACCCGTAACAATCCATGTCCTTAACAAAGGGTGCATGCACGTATAGGTTGAGCATGTGTCTTGCGTCGTGTGATGTGTGCATGCAGGCGTGCGAGTGTTGCGTGCGTGCAAGGGTACGTTTCAGTGTTGCATGCATGGGTGCGTACGTGCGTGTGTTCGTGAGTGCATGTGTATGTGTCAGTGTTGCACGCCAGCATGCGTGCATGTGTACGTGTCAATGTTGCACGCCTACATGCGTGCGTGTCTTGCGTGCGTGCATGTGTGCGTGCGGGGTGAGGCTACACGTCAGTCGACTGACTTTTTCATCTCTGGTCATTAGATTTTCCAGCCGTTGGATATGAAATCAAGGGCCTCCAGTTTATCATCAAACTCCACCCCCCTGAGCCGCCAGCCACCACCGGCCGAACTGCCAGCCCCCGCCGCCCGTGGC